>NC_087158.1:2457500-2467500 GCF_035594125.1 Scylla paramamosain | reverse complement strand
AGATGGTGGTGAGAGTGGGGGAGAGGAGACCCCTTTCGCCCCTCATTAAACGAGTTTGTTGGCAATGCAAAATGTGTAATGAAAAATGGTGAGGAGATCAATGAAGGACCCCGCCTCCTCCTCCTCCTCCTCCTCCTCCTCCTCCTCCTCCTCCTCCTCCTCCTCAAGGAAAACCTGACAGGAGGAAGAGAAAGGCAAAGGAAGATGGAGAAAGAGAGATGGAGGAGGAGGAAAGAAAGAACAAGGATAGCCAAAGGGAGATGGAAAAGAAGAGGAAAAGAAGAAAGGAAGATCAAACGGAAGGAGGAGGAGGAGGAGGAAGAAATAGAACAAGGATAGATAGAGAAAGATGGAGAAGGAGAGGAAAAGAAAGAAAGGAAGGGAGTTTTTTGAGGGAGAAGAGAAAGGAAGGAAAGAAAGAAAGAAAGAAAGAAAGAAAGAAAGAAGAGAGCATAATTAACCAAAGGAAGACGGAAAATGAAAGAGAAAAAAACAAAAAAATGGAAGTTGGACGGCAGGAAAGAAAGGAAGGAATAAAGTTCGAGGAGAGAGAGAGAGAGAGAGAGAGAGAGAGAGAGAGAGAGAGAGAGAGAGAGAGAGAGAGAGAAAAAAAACATGGATAAACAAAAGATGGGACGAAAAGGGAGACAAAGGGAAAGAAGAACAAGGAAGAGAAGATAAGGCAAAAAAGAAAGGAATAGAGAAGAAGGGAAGGAGAAAGATCAAAGAAGAAAACATGAATAAGCAAAGGGAGAGGAAAAGAAGAAAAAAGAAAAGGGTAAAATCAAAGAAAAAAAAAAGAATAGAGAAGTAGGGGAGGGAGAAATAGAGTTATAGGAGGGAAGGAGGGGAGGTGAAGGAGGAAAGGAGGGAAGGAAGGAAGGGGAAGGAAGAACACCTGTTAGAAGTAAGTTGTGCGGTCGGTCCAAATGGAAGAGAAAGGAACCTACTTTAATGGACTTTGGGAGACAAGGGAGGAGGAGGAGGAGGAGGAGGAGGAGGAGGAAGGGAGGAAGATGTCTTGATGTCTTTGTTTACTTCTTTTGCTTGTTTGTTTGTTCTTTGGAGTTTGTTTCTTGTTTGTTTGTTTGTTTGTTTGTGATGTTGGGAGAGGGCCAGGGGGGGGGTGGGGATGTCTGGTGGTGGTGGCGCCTTGGTTGTAGTGCTTGTCCTGAAGGCTTCTGCACCCCCGGTTCGAGTCTCTAATGGTGATTGGTGGGTGACTTGTGGTGGTTTGTGGAGAATTGTGAAAGAAGAGGGTGTGTTGTTGTTGTTGTTGTTGTTGTTATTGTTGTTTTCTTTTTTTTTGTTCTTTTTTTATCCTCCTCCTCCTCCTCTTCCTCCTGTTCCCATTCATTCCTCAGTTATATTTCTCGTTATCGTTTCAAGATCAAAGAAATGAACACTTGTATTTTCTTAACACCCTTCCTTTCTCTCTCTCCCGCAGGTGAGTTCCCGTGAAAGCTGAACCCTCCAGGCACGTAAGTACACACA
This sequence comes from Scylla paramamosain, assembly GCF_035594125.1. NCBI lineage: Eukaryota > Metazoa > Arthropoda > Malacostraca > Decapoda > Portunidae > Scylla > Scylla paramamosain. Next base: position 2,466,006 of record NC_087158.1, on the reverse strand, counting down.
CACACACACACACACACACACACAGTTTTTTTTTTCTATTTTTTCTGCTTTTTAAAATCGAGTAACTTCATTATCATATTTACAATTAGACAGGTAGGTAATGGAAGGAGAGGGGGAAGGAAATGGGTATGAGAGGGAGGGAGAGAGAGGTCAGTGGGGGAAGAAGGGGAGAGGGAAGAAGAATATGGAAGGAAGGGGAGAGAGAGGGAAGTGGGGAATGGAGGGTAGAGGGAGAATGGGGAAGGAAGGGGGAGGCAAAAGGGAAGGGAGAGGAGGGACAGAGGAGAAGGGAGAGGAAGGGCAGGTCTGACTGGATAGGGGAATGGAAGGGGATGGGAGAAAATGGGGAAGAAGAGGAGGATTGGGTGTGATGTACATATGAGAAGGAGGAGGAGGAAGAGGAAGATAGAGAGAGAAGGAAAAGAGGAAAGGAAGGGGAATAAAGAGTAGGAGAAGGTTAGGATAGACTGAGGAATAAAGGAAGAAGAGAAATGGGAGAATGAAATAATAGAAAATAAGATGGAGGAAAGGGAAGAGAGAAAGAAATGAGGTGAAAAGAGGGAAAAGGAAGTAATGAGGTAGAAATAAGAAGAAGAAGAAGAGAATAAAATAATTGGCAATGAGATGAAGGAAAGGGAAAAAAGGAGAGGAAAAAGGGAAAAAAGTGGAGAGGTGGAGCTAAGATTGGAGAAAGTAGATTTTAAGTAAGAAATCTTTATTCCTAACTGTTTAACTCCACTAATTACGAGAAGGAATTAGGAAGTGGATGGATGGAGAGAGTGGAATGAGGAAGAAGTGGAGATGATGTCATGCATTTCATCCACCCATTCCACTGTCAATCTTTCCACACATCAATCCTGGAAACAAGTGGATGGGTAAGTGGATGGAGGGAGTGGACTGGTGACACTAGATAGAAGAATAAGTAGGAATAGGAAAAGTGGATGAGATGAATGAATACAAATGGAAGGTGGAAAGTGGAAGAAGAAAAGTTAGGGGCTTGTTCATCCATACCATCCACCAACCATCCACTTGAACCATCCACCCTTCCACCATCTCTCAACCATCCATCAACCATCCACTCCACCAACCATCCAGGCTTCCACACACGCTTAATGAGAGATTCTGATTGGCTGAGAATGTGTCGGGGGTGATGTGCTCTGCCAGGCCCAAATGATACTGTGCTCCCCTCTCTCCCTCTCCCCTCTCCCCTCGTTTCCCATCTCCCCTTACCTGTTTTGTCCTCTCTTATCATTCTTCTCTTCTCGTTTTCCTCATCTTCTACTTCTCATCTCTTCTCATCTCCCCTTCCCCATTTCCCCTCACTTTATTCTTTATCATTCTTTATTCATTGTTTCCTTTATTTTCCCGTATCTTCTCTGTTTCCCCTTTACCATCACCCATTGCTTCTATCACCTTCTCTCCCTCTCCCTTCGTTTCTGCTGTTTCTTGCGTGTTGTCTCTCTTCTCTCCCCCACCGGTTCTTTCCCCTCACGTCTCCTCCCTCCCCTCTTCTGTCATATCCCCCATTTCCTCTTATCTGTCATTTCTCCTCTCCCTCTTATTTCATTCCTCTTCCCTCATCTATCCTCCCTTCGCTTCTTCCCTTCTTTCATTACCTCCTTCCCCTCACTTCCCCTTTCGTGCATGCGTGGTTTCTTCTCTCCTCCTCCTCCTCCTCCTCCTCCTCCTCCTCCTCCTCCTCCTCCTCCTCCTCCTCCTCCTCCTCCTCCTCCTCCTCCCTTTTCTCCCCCTGTTATTGTTATTCTTCTCCGTTTTGATAGAATTTTCTCCTCCTCTCTTTTATCATTGTTGTTTTCTCTCCTTTTCCCTCTTTCTTCCACTTCCTTCTTCCTTCCACTCTTGTCCTCTTGTCCTTCGTGTTTTCTTTTTTTTTTTTTTGTCTTGATTTTCTCTCCTTTTTTTCTTTTTTTCCTCGTCTTGTTCTCTTTCGCCGTCTTGTCTTTCTTTTGCCCTTTTCTTCTTTTCCCTCTTTCATGTCTTGTTTTCTCCTTGTTCTCCTTTGTCCTCCACTATTCTCTTCCTTCTTCATATTCCTTTTTTTTTTTTTTGTCCTCTCTTTGTCCTGTTTTGTTTTCGTCTTACTTTTTTTTTTTTATTTTATCTCTTCTATCTTAATTTCTATTTTTCCTCTTCATTTTTTTTTTGTCTCTTTCCCTTTTCCTATCCTTCTTTTGTTTTCCTTCTGTTCTCCATCGTCATCGTCCCCTTTTGTCATAATTCTCTCATTCCTTTATCCTCAGTATCTTTATTCCTCCCTCCTTTACTCTTCCTGTGTCTTCCCTTTCTCCTCTTTTATCATCCTTTTCTCCATTTTCCTTCATTCTATTCTCCATGTTTCCCTCCTGTTGTAATTCGTTTTTTATTTATTTATTTATTTATCTATTTATTTATTTTTGTCCGATTCTCTTATTCTATTCTTTTCTCTCTCTTTCCTCCCTTTGTTTTCCTTTTTGTTTTCCCTGTCCATCCTGTCCTTCGCTCCCTGTCCACGCCCTTGCTCCTTCCCTCCCTCCCACCTTTTTTATTTACGTATTTTTTTCATTATTTTTTTTTTTCCTCTTTCTCCTATCTTTGTTTCCCTTTCTCCCTTGGTCCTCCGTCGCTCCCTGTCCTCGCCCTTCCTTCCTCCCTTCCTATCTCCTTTTTTTTATGATTTGTTTTCTCACGTATTCTGTTATTTTCTCTTTCCTTTGTTTTCCCTTTATTCTCCCTTGCTCCTCCCTTAGTCCTCCCATCCTATCACTTCGCTCCCAGTCCGCGCCCTTTCTCCCTGTTTCCTTTTTTACTATTATTTTTTCCCTCGTGCTCTTATTCTATCTCTTCTTTTGTTTTTCTTTATTCTCCCTTTGTCCTCCCTTTGGCTCTCCCTATCCATCCCGTCCTTCCTACTTCCCTTTTTTTCATTATTTTTCCTCATATTCTATCTTTCTATCTCTCCTTCCTTTGTTTTCCTTCCCCCTTTGTCCTTCCTTGGTTCTCCCTACCCATTCTGTCTGTCTCCCTGTCCTCACATCCTGCCTCCCTCACTCCCTCCCTCCCCAGCACTCCTCTGTCCCTCCCTGCCTCCGTCCCTCGCTGTCTCGCACTTCCCCCATTACCAACACACAACACAGCCACAGTTAGGGCCACCAAACCTTGCTAATGGTAATAGTATGCATGGCTGACTTGTTGCAGTGATAGTAAAGCAGGCTGGAACCTCTATCCCTGCTACTGCTTCCTGCTTACCTCCTCCTCCTCCTCCTCCTCCTCCTTGTGTTTGGTACTGGTTATCGCTTTTGTTGTGGTGTGGGGTGAGTTAAACGGGTTGGTACTGGAGGAAATGGTGGTGGTTGTGGTGGTGATAGAGGTGGTGGTGATGGGCAAAGAAAGGGAAGGGAAGGGAAGAAAGGGAGGATATCTAAGAGGATTTTGTTGTTGAGGGGAATGGAAGGGTAGTGGTGATAATGTGGGTGATAATGATGGTGATAGTGGTTGTGGTGGTGGTGATGGTGGTTGAGGGGAAAAGAGCGGGGAAGAGAGGAGTAGAGGAAGGGGCGTGGATGGGATTCAAGGGGACGGAATGACAGTGAGGATGGTAAAGGTAGGTGGTGATGGTGGTGAAGGGGGAAAGAGATGAAGGGAAATGGAAGGAAAATTGATAAAAATGAAGAAGGAAAAATAAACTGATAGGAAATAGGGGAGAAAAGAAGAACGAAAAAAATTATGAAGTTGTTAATAAGAGAGAGAGAGAGAGAGAGAGAGAGAGAGAGAGAGAGAGAGAGAGAGAGAGAGAGAGAGAGAGAGAGAACAACAGCAAGAAAAAAAAAGTGAAAGAGAAAGAGAAGAACTGAAAAAAAGGAGATAGATGAGAAAGAAACAAAGAAAGGAAAAAAAACTGAGAAAACTCATCATTTTGAAAAAAAAAAAAAAGAAAAAAGAAAATGAGAACATGAGAAAAAAAAACGATAGAGACAAATTTAACCCCACCCCCCAAAAAAAAAAAACAGGCCTAAGGAAAAGACGAGCCAAACAAAGGAAGGTAAAAGGAGAAAAAAAAACACAAACAAGGGAAGCGAAAGACCAGTTAGGAAGGGAAGGGATGGGAAACGAGTTAGGAAGGGGGAGTGAGGGGAAGGGGGAAAGTAAAGTCGAAGAATGGTGAGAGCCTTGCTAAGTTGTGGACGTCTGGAAAGCCTCGTAAGGGGATGAGAAGTATTGGGCTGCGACAGACGGAGGAGCTGAGGCCAGAATCAATAGCGCGAATTTCAAGGGAAAATGACAGGTGGTAAAGAGGAAGAGGAGGAGGAGCAGGGAGGGGAAGGGTACAGGTGGAAGTGATAGAAAGAGGACACAATGAGGAAGAGTATGTGAGTGAGAGGAATAGAAGAGGAGTGAAGAATGGGAGGGGAAAGAAAGGTGGTTACAGGTGGAGGAGATGGAGAGATGGCATGATAATAAAGAAGGAATATATGCAAAAGGAAGAGGAAGAAGAAAGGAGGGAGAGGAGGAGGAGGAGGAGGAGGAACGTGAAGAGAAAATGAGAAGGTGATGAAGAAAGAGGAAGAGGAGGAGGTAGGTATAAGTGGAAGTGATGGAAGGAGGACATGATAATGAAGAATATGTGGAAGGAAGAGAGAGAGAGAGAGAGAGAGAGAGAGAGAGAGAGAGAGAGAGAGAGAGAGAGTGAGAGTGAGGGGGGAGGGGAAGGACGCACGTAGTGAAGATAAGAGTAAGATGAAGGAGGAAGAAGGAAGGAAGGAAGAAAGAACATGATAACAGAGTAGACTAGAAGAAGAGTGGAGAAGAGAATGAGAAGAGGATGGAGAAAAGGAAAAAAAAAACGAGGAAGAAAAGGAGGAGGAGGAGAAGAGAAGTGAAGAGAAGAATGAGATGGAGAAAAGAGAAAGAGCAAGAAAAAGAAGGAAGAAAAGTAGGAAAATGAAGGAATTTACAACATTACAACCTTCACCAGAGAGAGAGAGAGAGAGAGAGAGAGAGAGAGAGAGAGAGAGAGAGAGAGAGAGAGAGAGACTGGGTCATAGGTGCTCAAACAATAACAGCGGTAAGTGTTCGTGTTTTGGTGCAGTAAGAGAGAGAGAGAGAGAGAGAGAGAGAGAGAGAGAGAGAGAGAGAGAGAGAGAGAGAGAGAGAGAGAGAGAGAGAGAGAAATAAACCTGTGTGTGTGTATAGGCTGAGGGTGTCCCTTCCTACCTACCTGCCTACCTGTATTGGTGATTTATGAGGGTGGTGGTGATGGTGGTGGTGGTGGTGATGGTGGTGGTGATGGTGGTGTCAATAGTCTGTCATGAAAAGTTAGAGGGATTGTCTTAGAGAGAGAGAGAGAGAGAGAGAGAGAGAGAGAGAGAGAGAGAGAGAGAGAGAGAGAGAGAGAGAGAGAGAGAGACAAAAACAAATCCTCAAACTATCACTCACTCACTCACTCACTCACTCACTCACTCACTCACTCACTCTAAGAAAAAGTGGAAGTGAACGGAAGAGGAAGAGAAAAAACATGGATAGGAAGAAGGAAAAAGATAGAAAGATGAAAAAGAGAAAGAAAAAAAATAGAAGCATATAGAAATCTACCGGAGAGAGAGAGAGAGAGAGAGAGAGAGAGAGAGAGAGAGAGAGAGAGAGAGAGAGAGAGAGAGAGAGACTAAGACACGAAAAGTAGCAAACTAGCCAATGTGTGTGTCTGTATGTTTGTCTATGTCTGTCTGTCTGTCTGTATGTGTGTGTGTGTGTGTGTGTGTGTGTGTGTGTGTGTGTGTGTGTGTGTGTGTGTGTGTGTGTGTGTGTGTGTGTGTGATGTAGTGTGCGTGGGAGGCCGTGGCGGCGAGGCGGTAATAACTTTTTAGATGGGGGCGTTTTGCGTGTGGTGTCGAGGGTGAGTTGTTGCTGGTTTGCATGTGAGCGGGTGATGACTGGGAGGAGGAGGAGTGGAGGAGTGGTGGAGGAGGAGGAGAGGTGGCAGTGATAGTGGAGGTAGTGTGGAGTCGGGCAGTCAGTAGTAGCAGTCAGACAGGCCCGGCGTGCCCTCAGTACTGGTGTGGTGGAGTGAGTGGATTGGAGTGGAGTGACGCACATACCAGGCGGCGTGTATTGATCCCACGTGACACAAGACAAGACACAACAGCCCACTTACAGGAGTCAAGAGGTCAGCTTCCCTGCCTCCCTGTCACCCACTCACTGCCTTCCTTCCCTTCCCTGCCAAGCCCATACATAAAAACCCCCATTTCCTTTGCCTCCCTGTCACCCTCCCACACCCTTCCTTGTCTCGTCCCCTGCTTAACCCCTGCATAATCCCCTTGCCTGTCTCCCCCTGCCGCGGCACTATATAAGGACCCTCAACCCTCTGAGCCCCACTTCCCTGCTGCCCTTTAATTACTGGCCGCGATAACAGGACCCCCCAGGACCTTACACGCGGCCCCGCTCGTCGGTGTCTTTGGCGCGGCGCAGTGCTGTGTGTAACCTCCTCTCGTTTTCTTTCATTATCATAGAGCGGGGAGTTAAAAGCTAAAGAGAAAGGGGTGTTTATTTTATGCTAGTTGGTGTTTACTTGTACAAACTTCTCGTTGTCTTTCATCTTCCGTTTTCTTTCATTATCGCAGCAAGGGGGGGGTTAAAGGTGAAGAGAAAGTGGCGATTATTATATATTTTATTGCTTATATCAGTTAGTATACTCATATAGATGACTGTTTACCTCTACAAACCTCCCGTGTTCTTCATCTTCCCGTTTTCTTTCACTGTCATAGAGTTTAAATCCCTTTCACTGCTACGTTCGTCTTGGTGACAGTCAGAGGAGTGTAGCAATATAGTTTCCATGAACATACAGAGAAAAAGAGAGAGTAAGAGGGTGATTTTCTATTCTCTAGGCCACAAAACTAAATAACATACTTTAAAACAAAAAATGTGTCTGAAAAATTATAAGGAAATGTGGGGGAAAAAAATATCACGCACTGAAAGGGTTAAGGTGAAGAGGAAGGGGTGACTGTTTACAGGTTTCCACTTACCTGTATAAGACTCCATTGCTCTTTATAAATCTCATGACTTTATTTTCGCATTATCATCATGAAGCGTAACGTTGAATGCGGAAGAATGCATTTTACAGGTGCAGGCTTCGGATACTTACCTGTACAAGGAGTAATTACAAAGATACAGGTTTCCAATACCACTTCCCACCTATACAAGTCACCTGTATATTGGAAAGGTAAGACAAAAGAGAAAGCTGATATTTATAAAGGGTACTGGTATCTAATTGAGCTTCTCACCTGTATAAGTTACCTGTGCTCTTTATAAATCTCCTTTACTGTATTTCCCTTCACTGCGACCAAAAGATGCTAAAGACGAGAGAAGGGAGAATATCATACACGGTCATACAGGTAGAGGCTTCAAAATTTGCCCCCACTAGTATGACCCCAATATCCTTTATAAATCAGCTATTGCATTCATCCCACTGCTATCAAAAAGTTGTAAAGTTATTAAAGAGAAAGTAAAAGATTAATACCTATTCATAGAGGTACAGTTTTCTACATACAGGTGCCACAAACTATAATTTTCCATTGCCCCTTTATACGTCAGATTACATCCATTCATTATAAAAAGAATGTAGAATTAGACATGAGAGAGGAAGAAGAATATACACAATTATACAGTTACAGGCATTCATAAGTACTCACCTGTATAACTCCATCGCCTTTAACTGTATACTGGCCTCGTACACACACCATTGTCTCCCTTCGCCTCTCCTCGTCTCGTCTCGTCTCGTCTCGTCTCGTCTCGTCTCGTCTCGTCCCGTGTCTCTGTGCAGACCAAGAATTCTTTCCATCGACCTCTTAACTTTTTTTTTCCTTTTTTTTTTCCATAGATTGAGAGAAAATGTCTGGAGATTGGAAAAGGGACGGAGAGAAGGCGTCCAGTGATGCCATTCCATATACATTACGAGGAGGAGGAGGAGGAGGAGGAGGAAAGGCATTTGGGTAATACGTTCAAGAGGGTGTCGTGAAAAGTCCCTCTTTGAAGACTGGGAGGAGGAGGAGGAGGAGAGATAAGAAGAGCAGTGTCCATCCTCTCTCTCTCTCTCTCTCTCTCTCTCTCTCTCTCTCTCTCTCTCTCTCTCTCTCTCTCTCTCTCTCTCTCTCTCTCTCTCTCTCTCTCTCTCAGTAACCTTGTTCTCTCTTTTATTTACGATCTGCTTTGTTTTCTCTCTCTTTTTCCTCTTCTGTTTGTTCTCCTCCGTTTTTTTTTTTCTCTCATTATCCAAGGAAGAATTTCGTAGAGTTAGGTTAGATTAGGTTAGTTTAGGCCAGGTCAGGTCAGGTCAAGGTTAATTATGTTGTCAGGTTAGGTTAAGGAAAAATTTATACTAGTGTTTATTTATTTTTTTCACCTTTGTTTCTTTGTGTTCTCAGAAAAAAAAAATTTTCGCTTTAAAGATATGTTCCTTAAAACGAAAAAAAATAGTCAGTTTATTATATTTTTCACCTTCATCGCTGTCATTATTATC
>NC_087158.1:2435000-2455000 GCF_035594125.1 Scylla paramamosain | reverse complement strand
TGTGCTTGTTAAATCTTGTTTTTTCTTTCTTTCTTTCTTTCTTTCTTTCTTTCTTTCTTTCTTTCTTTCTGGACTTTAATCTGTTTTATCTTTTTTTCATTATTTTCGTTTGTTACTCTTGTTTGGATGTTTTCTTGTATTTTGTCATCTTTCCTTCTTTCTTTATCATATATTTTTTTTATCTGTCGCTCTTCCCATTCTTTCTCATTCGCTTTTCTCCTCTTTTTTTCTTCTTTTTTCTTCGTCTCCATCTTGTTTGCTGTGTTTGGAAATATCTTCTTCTCCCCCTCCCTTTTTTTTTTTTTCTTAGTTTTCTCTTTTCTTTCTTCTTCTCTTCTCATCTTTATTTTTTACAGTTCTGTTTGCTGCGTTTGGAAAATCTTGTCTCCTTTTTTTTTCTCTCTCTCTTTTCATGTCTTGTTTATTTATTTTTTTCTCTTCTCTGCTTCTCCTTTTCTTTCTCCCCCATATCTCGTTTGGAAAATCTCCTCTTCTCCTTTCCTTTCTCTCTCTCTCTCTCTCTCTCTCTCTCTCTCTCTCTCTCTCTCTCTCTCTCTCTCTCTCTCTCTCTCTCTCTCTCTCTCTCTCTCTCTCTCTCTCTCTCTCTCTCTCTCTCTCTCTCTCTCTCTCTCTCTCTCTCTCTCTCTCTCTCTCTCTCTCTCTCTCTCTTTCAACAATACCTTTCCTTCTCCCTCATTCCTCTTCCTCTCACCCATCACCCTCCCTCACCCACCCCTCTCCCACCACCCTCTCTCACCCATTCGCCCCTTCCCATCAAGTGTCAATAGGTGGCAGTACTCTCCTCCCCCTCTCCCCTTCCTTCCTTTCCCACTAATACCCTATCCCCTACCCCCCTCCCCACCCTTCTCCCTCCATATGAATTATACATAGGCATACATATTCCATTAATGCAATATTTAGAAAGGCTGAGCACACTGGCGTTTAGTATGTAAATGTTGAGCGCGCCCTTCCCGGATCAGCGGCAAATATGTGCACGTTTTGTATGAAGAGGAAATGCTTGTTTGTACATTTCAATTAGCGTGACGTAATGTGACGAAATATTAGCGAGCGTGGCCTGGCGTAATGTTGCGTGACCTTATCTAACCTAATGTAATCTAACGTAACCTAAGCTGACCTTAGCTCACCTTATCTAACCTAATTTTACCATATCTAACCTAACCTAACCTTAACTAACCTAACCTGATCTAACCTAACCTGATCTGACCGTACCTTACCTAACTTAACCTAACCTGACCTTACCTTACCTTGCCTAACCTGACTTAACGAAATCTAACCTCACCTTACCTAACCTAACTTTGCCAATCCTAAACTAGCCAGACGTAACCCAAACTGACCCAGTGGCATAACTAAACATAACGAAACAGCAAAATATTAACTAACATAACATTGTATAACTTGATTTAACTTAACGAGACAAAGCAAACCTGAGCTAATCTTTTACCGTGACATAATAACATGAAAAACATCAGCATGACGTAACCTAACCACCCAATCTAACCTAATCGTACTTAACGTAACAAGCAACACAACCTAACCTGAACCTAAACTAACTTATCGTAACCTAACCTAACCTAGTCTACCCTGTCATAGCATAGCATGACGTAACAGTAACCTAACCTAACTTAACCAAAGCTAACATAAAAACCCAACACAACCTAACCTAACCTAACCTAACGTAACCCAGCTTAATCTAACCTAACCCAGCTTAACTTAACCTAATCCGGCTTAATCTAACCTAACCCAGCTTAATCTAACCTAACCCGGCTTAAACTAACCTAACCCAGCTTAATCTAACCTAACCCGGCTTAATTTAACCTAACCCAGCTTAATCTAACCTAACCCGGCTTAATTTAACCTAACCCAGCTTAATCTAACCTAACCCGGCTTAACCTAACCAAACCTAACTTAACCTAACATAACCCAACCTAACCTCACTTAACCTCATCTCCCCCTCCCCCCGCCCCTTCACACACCCTTCCCCATACAGCACGGGTGAGCGGACACACACACACACACACACACACACACACACACCTTTACAGAGGGCGTGCCTGTGCTTGTTGGTACTTTTCAGCAGTTGGGCGCCGAGTCCCCCAGGAATGGTTTGCACGCGCGGCTTTTCATATCCCAATACAAAATGGAAACTAATTGGTATTGTTAGTGGCGGGTTTCGTTTGCCGGTCAGTCAGTCTCTCTCTCTCTCTCTCTCTCTCTCTCTCTCTCTCTCTCTCTCTCTCTCTCTCTCTCTCTCTCTCTCTCTCTCTCTCTCTCTCTCTCTCTCTCTCTTGACCTTTTTTTTTTGTATTTTGTTTTGTCTTGTTTTATTTATTTATTTTTTTATATTTTTGTTTTGTTTGTCTTTTTGTTTATTTTTCTTGACTTTCTAGTGTTATTCTTTTTTTTTTAGTTCATGTTTCTTTTAGTGTGTGAGGTGCGAGTTATTTTTCTTATTTTATTTAAGTTTGTGTTGCTTCATTTAACTATTTATTTATTTTATTTTTTTTATTTTATTTGTCTTGTTTATTTTATTTATCTTTTATTCTATTGTATTTTTTTATTTTTGTATATATGTATTTTTTTTTTTTACTTACTCTTTTATTTTTATCTTATTTACCTGTTTTCTTAATCATGTGGAGTATAAGTGGACTTTTTTTTTGTAAGGGATGGAGATAATGGAGGGTGTTTTCATCTTTACTTTTCCTTTGTAGAGAAGATGAAGTGGATTATCTAGTGGAAAAGGAAACCACATTTTTTTGGTGGAAGGGGTGAAGGAGAGTTAAGTTTCTTTTAATGGAGAAGGTGGAAGTGGAATTAACTTTTGGTGGAGAGAATGTTTTGTGGAGGAGGAGGAGGGGAAGAATTACTAGTTTTTATAAGCTGGAAGTGGTGGAGAGAATACTTTGTGGAGGAGGAGGAGGAGGAGAAGGAATGACTATTTTTGATGTGGAGGAGGTGGAGGAAAAGAGAATATTTTGTGGAGGAGGAGTAGGAGGTGGTGGAGAAGAGAATAATGTTTTGCAGAGGAGGTGAAAGAGGAGGAGGAGAAGGAAGAAGAGGAGGAGAAAGTGGAGGTGGAGGAATTGCCATATTTGATGTGGAGGAGGTGGTGGAGAAGAAGGAGTAGGGTTGCTATTTTTTTATGTGGTGGAAGAGGTGGAGGAGGTGGTGGAGGAGAAAATGTTTCGTAGATGAAGTAAAGAAAGAATTACTATTTATCGATGTGGAGGAGGTGGAAGAGGAGGAGGAGGAAGAATTATCATTACTTTCTTATGGACGAGGTGGAAGAGGACTACGTAACCCTTTCAGTGGAGGAGGAAGAATTAACGTTTTTGTGGAGGAGGTGGATGAGAGACGGTCTGACTTCTTTGAGCCAATAGAAATGTGGAATTTTTTTCCGCGCTAATGTGGAGACAGCTGATGGTTCCTGGAGGACTTGTGGTGGATTAGAGGAGGAGGAGGAAAAGGAGGAGGACAGAATAAAGAAACTAGATAAGGAAAGTAGCAGAGAAGAGACATGAAACAGGAAAGAAGAGGAGGAAGAGAAGAAGAAGTAAAGAAGAGAAGGACAAAACAAAGAAAAACTAGACGAAAAAAATAGCAGAGAAAAAAGATGAGACAGAGAAGAGGAGGAGAAGAAGGAGATGAAAGAAAAAAAAAGGACAGTAAATATAGAAATTAGACATGGAAAGTTACAAAGAAAAGAACAGTGGACAGGGAAGAGAAGAGGAAGAAGAGGAGGAGGAGGAAGAACAAGACGAACAAGAACAGGAACAAGAACAAGAATAAGACAAAGGAGAAAATCTAGACTGAACAAGTAAAAGAGAAAGAAAAGACAAAAAAAAAAAGAAGAAGAAGAAGAAGAAGAACCAAAACAGAATAAAGACGATCATTAAAAAAAAACAAAAAATAAAAAAAATAAATAAACAAGCCATTTCACCGTTTTCTTTTTTGCTGTTCTTTACTTTTCGCTCCTTTGTGTTCCTTTGCGTTCATGTCCAGACGAACAATTCAGAAGCCTAGCCGTGTTTCTGAACGCCTGAAGTGAAGCAGCGAACCAGTCATTCTCTCCCTCTTTCCTTGCTTCACCACTCTTGAAGCACCGCCATGATTGATGTTTGGACTTGAAGAAGAAGAAGAAGAGGAAGAGGAAGAAGAAGAATTGGTGTAAATAGAAACCTAGAAATCAAGAAGTAATATTAATGGTACGTAAACAAAAACAGAGAGAGAGAGAGAGAGAGAGAGAGAGAGAGAGAGAGAGAGAGAGAGAGAGAGAGAGAGAGAGAGAGAGAGAGAGAGATACAACGCGCGCGCACACACACGCACACACACCAAGGCTCAGAAAAGAAGTGAAAAGAAGAAAGGAAAGCAAACACGAAAGATTGAGGTGTGTGTTTATGCAGGTTACCCGTGGGAATGTTGAGAGAGAGAGAGAGAGAGAGAGAGAGAGAGAGAGAGAGAGAGAGTGAGAGAGAGAGAGAAAGAGAAAGAGAGAGAGAGAGAGTACCATTTTCGTCTTCTCCAGGTGGTTTTCTCTTTCTTTTTCCTCGGGAGCGTCAAAATAGCGTCTTTTTTCCTTGATTTGTTTTTTTTTTCTCTATTTTTCCCCTGTTTTATTCCCTTGTCTTGTCTCCTTCACGCTTAAAATAACTGTGAAGGTTGGTGGGGAGAGAGCCTTCCCAAATGCGTGGCTAGGAGTGGGGGTGACTCGTGTGTGAGGAGAGAAGATGGATATTAGAGAGGTCGATGTGGGTGGATGGATGGGTGGATAGATGGATAGATAGATAGATAAAATAAAGAGATAGATGTTTACTGTGGTTCTTGCCTTTTTTCTTTCTTTCTTTCCTTTCTTTCTTTTTTTCTTTCTTTCTTTGTCTTACCTTTTCTCTTTCATTCTTTCTGTTTTCCTATCTTTCTTCTTTTCTGTCTGTCTTTTCTCTCTGTCTTCTTTCCTTTCATTCTTTGTCTTACTTTTTTCCCTTTCACTCCTTCTTTCTGTCTGCCTTTCCCTCTTTCTTCTCTTCCTTTCATCGCTTTTTCTTTCCTTCCGTCGTTCTCTTCCTCTTCCTTCCTTCCTTCCTTCCTTCCTTTTTACTGACAATTCTCCACATTTTCCTTCCTTCCTTTCCTCCTTCACATTTTCCGTCCCTTCCCTCCTCCTCCTCCTCCTCCTCCTCCTCCACTGACAGTTCTCCTCTCCTTCCCTCCCTTCTCTCCTCTTCCATCTTTACAGTCTGCTTTCCTACCCTCCTATCCTTCCTTTCCTTTCCTCCCTTCCCTCTTCCTTTCCTCCTCCTCCTCCTACTTTGCTTCCGCCCTTTACATTCTTCTTCCAATCCTCCTTTCCTTCGCTTCTCTTTATTTCTATCTGTATATTCTCTGTTCTCCTCTCTTCTATCCTTCGTTCCTCCTCCTCCTCCTCCTCCTCCTCCTCCTCCTCCTCCTGCAGCAGCTGACGCCGGGAGCAGCTCAGCGTCAGGCAGTCAGCTCCGTCAGCACTTTTTGATGGAATTTGAAACCAGAGAGAGAGAGAGAGAGAGAGAGAGAGAGAGAGAGAGAGAGAGAGAGAGAGAGAGAGAGAGAGGGGTTAGCCAAGGATGAATGATAAGATGAGAAGTCAAAATGCGCTGAAGTGGCCAGTTGGAGAGAGAGAGAGAGAGAGAGAGAGAGAGAGAGAGAGAGAGAGAGAGAGAGAGAGAGAGAGAGAGAGAGAGAGAGAGAGAGAGAGAGAGAGAGAATATCGTGACACTTTATAGATGAACATAAGGGAAGAGTACAGAAAGAGGAAGAGAAGAAGAAGAAGAGGAGCAAGAATAAATGACAGCATTGAAATGACGAGAGATAAAGAAGAATAAAAAAAAATTAATGTACGGGAAGGAAGAGACAATAATGAAAGATAAAGAACAGAACAAAGAAAGGAGAAGAATTCGAGGACAAACTGGAAAGGAGAATAACAAATAAGGAGAGAGAGAATAAAAGTTAAAAAGGAGAAGAAGAAGGAGGAGGAGGAGGAGGAGGAAGAGGACGAGGAGAAAGAGAAGAAATCAAAGAAAATCGACAATATTACTTTTTATGCTTCACTTCTTTAAGTAGTCTTGCAAGAGAGAGAGAGAGAGAGAGAGAGAGAGAGAGAGAGAGAGAGAGAGAGAGAGAATGGAAGGCAGGAGAGTTCAGGCGTGCTAAGTAAACACCAACGTTGTCTTAGAGAGAGAGAGAGAGAGAGAGAGAGAGAGAGAGAGAGAGAGAGAGAGAGAGAGAGAGAGAGAGAGAGAGAGAGAGAGATCTGTGGCTTTTATCTCCATTTTCATCACCTCTTGTGGAAGTCACTTAGTCCCCTCTTGTTTTCATTGCAGAGAGAGAGAGAGAGAGAGAGAGAGAGAGAGAGAGAGAGAGAGAGAGAGAGAGAGAGAGAACGCATGGACGATTAAGTGAAGAGTAAACTAATCTAGATCGGTTATTACATTTTCCTCTCTCTCTCTCTCTCTCTCTCTCTCTCTCTCTCTCTCTCTCTCTCTCTCTCTCTCTCTCTCTCTCTCTCTCTCTCTCTCTCCCCTAGGGGCAAGTTAGGGTATTAATTTTGCGAGGAGGGAAGAATGCCGGAGTACCTGAATGACTGGAGGCGCTGAGAGAGAGAGAGAGAGAGAGAGAGAGAGAGAGAGAGAGAGAGAGAGAGAGAGAGAGAGAGAGAGAGAGAGAGAGAGAGAACCTTCAGGCGGCGGGCGGGAGTTACGGGTGAGGGAAACTAAAAGAAAATGGGAAATGGAAAGAAAACGGAATGACGATGAGGCAGCGAAAGAAGATTAAGGTTTGGGGGAAAGAGAGAGAGAGAGAGAGAGAGAGAGAGAGAGAGAGAGAGAGAGAGAGAGAGAGAGAGAGAGAGAGAGAGAGAGGTTGCATCATTTAATAAATTGGAAGGAGAGAGAGAAAAGTTGAAAATAGATTGATGGAAATGAAAAGAAGGAAAGAAGGAAGGAAGGAAGGAAGGTAAGAGGAGGAGGAGGAGGAAGGAAAAAGAAAATGATGAAAGGAAATGTAGATGGAGGGGAAGAGGAAAGGAATTAAAGTAGGAAAGAAAGGAAATGAAGGAAGAAATAGAGGAATGAAAGAACTTAATGAAAAGAAAGAGAATGGAAGTTAGGAAGAGAGAGAGAGAGAGAGAGAGAGAGAGAGAGAGAGAGAGAGAGAGAGAGAGAGAGAGAGAGAGAGAGAATAGGAGGAAGGAAGATGGGAAAGATAGGAAATTAAAAATAAGAAGGAAGATGAAATAAGGAAGGGAAAAAAGTAGAGAAGAGGGAAAAATCATTGGAAAATCAGGAGGAGGGAAAGAAAAGTGAAGAGAAAAGAAACAAAACAGAAAAGAAAGGAAGGAATATACGGAAGAAAAATAGAAAAAAATGGGAATGGGAAAAAAAGGAAATAAAAGAAGCAGTAAAAATAGATGAGAGAGAGAGAAGAAAGATAGAAAAAGGGAAACAGAGAAAGAGGAAAAGTGAGAAAGAAAGACAGAGAGAGAGAGAGAGAGAGAGAGAGAGGAAAAAGGGGAAAAGTGAGAGAAGGCTGTGACCAGAATAGCAACATAGGCCTACCGTGTGTTTTTTCCCCTCGGAGGCATAAAGTGAGAGAGGGGGAAAAAAGTCTTACGTATGAATTATGCATGGCGGGGAAAAGTTTACGGTTGTTTGTTTGAGATGAAAAGTTGTATGCGTTGTGTAATAAAAACCAGGCCAGAAATTAAAGGGAGAGGAAGAGGAGGAGGAGGAGGAGGGAGGTAAAATTTTAGAGGAAGAGGTAAGTAGGAAGAGGCGCGAAAAATTCAAAGGGGGAAAGGAGCAGGAGGAAAAAAGTTGAAAGGTAAGTAGGAGGAAGAGCAGGAAATAGTGGGAGAAATTAAAGAGAGGTAAAGGTGGAGGAGGAGGAGGAGGAAAAGTATTAATGGGAAAAATAATTGGTAAGAGGAGCAGGAATGATTGAAGATATTAAGGGAAGGGAAAAAAAGGAGGAGGAAAAAAAGTTAAAGAGATTGAAAGGGAATGAGTTAAACTAAGTAGGAAGTGGGGGAAAAATAAGAAGTAAAAGTAAATAACGAAAAGAAAAGCTAACTAGGATGAAGGAAATGAAAAGAAAAGTAAAGCAGGAATTGAGAAGGAAAAGAGAAAAATATACATGAAAGTACCAAATTAATATAAAAATAAACGGAAAACAAACTGATGAAGCAATATTTTCTTAAACTTAAATTCATAACCAAACAAAAAAAAAGATAAAAAAACAATACAATTTAAACACATACAAACAAAAAACAAATAAATAAATAAATAAAAAATCACAATGCAAAGATATCTGATTGAATATTAAGCAAAAAAACAACAAAAACAAAATCTTTCACTCAACATCTACAAACAAAAATAAAATAGCAAAAAAATAAATAAAAAAGAAGAAGAAAATAGAAAAAAAGGGTGTCACTTCATTGATTTATCGACACCAGAAAACGGAGAGCAGAGAGCGAGAGAGGGAGAGAGAAAGAGAAAGAGAGAGGGAGAGGGTGAGAGGGCGACAGACAGGGAGGAGCTGGCTAATGGCAACATGGCGGAGAATCACTGTATTTTCCTCCTGGTTTTCGCTTCACGGCGCAGATAAATATTAAGGGAGAGGAGGAGAGGGAGGAAGAGGATTAGGAGCTGAGGGGAGGAAGGGAGAGGGAAAGAAAAAGGGAAATGAAGAGGATTAGGAGAGAGAGAGAGAGAGTAAGAGTTTGGGGTAAAATGTCTTGTTAGGGATTTTTCGCGTGTGTTCTCAGGGACAGGGAAGGATTTGGGGTATTTTGTAAGGTTTTTTTTTTTCCTCTTTTTTTCCCTAAAAGTCAACATGGTTTTTTATTTTCCTTTTATTTTATTTATTTTTTTTATTTTTTGGATTTTTATTCTTGTGAGTCTTAGGAAGTGTCTTTATTTTGCTATTTTTCCTCTTTTTCTTTTCTTTCTTTTCTTTCCTTTCGTGAGCTTTAGTGATTATCTTTAATTTTTGCCATGTTCTAAGTTTATCCCCCCTTTCTTTTTTTCCCCCTAAAAGGTCAAGACGGCTTTCTCTTTTTTCTCCCTCCTTTTCTTCTTTTTTTCCCCATTTTTGTCTTTACTCTCGTTTTGTAGCTCTTATTGATTCTCTTTATAATTTAGGAGATTCTGAGAAGAGTGTTGAAACCTCCCTCCTGCAAGAGTTCAAATCAGGGCAGGAGGAAATACAGAAACAGATAGAAAATTCCTTAGTGTACAAGTGAAAGGGATGAAAAAAAGAAAACGGGAATTACTGGCTAGCACATGTAACATTCTGCATTTGAATTATCTGTATATACTTATAACTTCTTCATGACTACCATAGCTTCTAAGTCTTACCGTTGCCTCGCTGCACAAGACTTTCTTCTTTCTCTCACCCCTATTCTGTCCATCTCTCTAATGCAAGGGTTAACCAGTATTCTCAATCATTCATCCCTTTCTCTGGTAAACTCTGGAACTCTCTGCCTGCTTCTGTACTTCCACCTTCCTATGACATGGATTCCTTCAAGAGGGAGCTTTCAACACGCTTATCTTTCAATTTCTGACTGCCGCTTTGGACATTGTTCGAGGACCGGCATCTCAGTGGGCCTTTTTATTTATTTTTATTTATTTATTTTTTTTTATTTATTTATTTTTGTCCTTGGCCGGTGTCCCTCTTACGCAAAAAAAAAATATTCCTAACTTCCTCTTCACGACTGCCTTAGCTTCTCAGTCTTATTCAAACGGTGTAGCGCAAGTTAAGAATACAGTACACTCTCAGAAGACACCACGGGCAGGAAAAGACGAGGTGAACTGGCGGAGTGTGGCGTGGCAGTTTGGCCTATTTTATTTTATTTATTTATTTTTTATTTTTATTTATTTTTTTTTTTTTATCGCTCAGTAAAGTCGTGCATAGGAGGTTTTAAAAAATAAGTGAGTAATTCCCACTAGTAGTTACTGGATTAAAGATACTTGCCTCTACTCACTCTTAAAAGATAATTATACATAGTGTCTTTTGTATTAAATAGGGGTGTCTCTTGAATCTTGTAATTATTCATCCTAGGCCTCTCACTGTTAAATCTGTGTGGGATGAGGTATGGTAATCTCTCTCTCTCTCTCTCTCTCTCTCTCTCTCTCTCTCTCTCTCTCTCTCTCTCTCTCTCTCTCTCTCTCTCTCTCTCTCTCTCTCTCTCTCTCTCTCGTTGTCTTATCATTCATGTATGTAATTATAACATTGCGTAAAGAGTGCCGTTTGATTTATTCTCTTACTGCAGTGTGTGTGTGAGAGAGAGAGAGAGAGAGAGAGAGAGAGAGAGAGAGAGAGAGAGAGAGAGAGAGAGAGAGAGAGAGAGTGTCAATTTTTCTCTCTCCTAACTTACAAATGCACTTAAGATACTGTAATGCAAAAAAAAAATGAAAAAAAATAAGAGCTTGAAAAGTTGTAAACCCCACGAAAAAAAATGAGAGAGAGAGAGAGAGAGAGAGAGAGAGAGAGAGAGAGAGAGAGAGAGAGAGAGAGAGAGAGAGAGAGAGAGAGAGAGAGAGAGACTAACAACTTGAATTAACCACAATAACTACAGTAACTACCAAGGGACGCGGAACTACAAACTAATTACAAAAAGTACTACAAGTTTTAAGTATGTAAGGGTTAGGTTAGGGTAAGACAGCCTTTTAACCCTTTCTCTTTGTGTGTGTGTGTGTGTGTGTGTGTGTGTGTGTGTGTGTGTGTAGTGGAGGGAGGGGACTGGGCGTGTGTTTGAGGGCGTGCTGGCGGGGGAAGTCGGGGATGGTGGTGGTGGGGGGGAGGGAGCATTGCGGGCAGGGCTATACCGTTATGCAAAACACTTAATCTTTGCAGTAATTAATTTCAGTAACGAATGCTGTAAATTTAACGTAATGGGTCCAGCAAATTACTCGGTGAAGGAATGCCGCGGCGTGTTGTGTTCACCGAGTCCGCTCAAATAACTTCTTTCACTGGGGGCAGGAGGGGGAGGGTAATGGGGGTGGGGGGCAGAGGATAATGGGGGTTACTACTACTACTACTACTACTACTACTACTACTACTACTACTACTACTACTACTACTACTACTACTACTACTACTGTTGCTACTGCTATTACTGAAGTTGCTACTGGAACAAGAACAACAACAAACTACTACTACTACTACTACTACTACGAGAGAGAGAGAGAGAGAGAGAGAGAGAGAGAGAGAGAGAGAGAGAGAGAGAGAGAGAGAGAGAGAGAGAGAGAGAGAGAGAGAGAGAGAGACATAACATCAAGTACAAATCATATCAAGAGAAGAAGAAACGGGGAAAAAAGGGAGGAAAAAAAGAGCACTAATTCACATGAAGATTAAAAAAAAAGCAAAGATTGATAGGAAGACCAGAGAGAGAGAGAGAGAGAGAGAGAGAGAGAGAGAGAGAGAGAGAGAGAGAGAGAGAGAGAGAGAGAGAGAGAGAGCAATATGATGGTGCTGGGCGGGCAAACACTGCTAATTATTAATGTCTTCAGGAAATCGTTAAGGGCGGCGCCAGGCTAACCTTCTTGGGAGCAGTGATGACCTATGTTTCCCTCCCTTTTTCCCTTCCTCTTTCCCTCCCTCTTTCTTTCCCTCTTTCCCTCCCTTTACTTCTGGTTCATTTCCTTCTGTTTTCCTTTATTTTCCTTCCTTCTCGCTTCCTCTTCTTTCCTTTTCATTCCCTTTCACATTGTTTTCCTTCCTCTTCTTTCCCTTTTCATTTCCTTAGTTTCGTGTTGTTTGCTTTCCTCTTTCCCTTCCTTCACTTCCGGTTCATTTCTCTATTTTTTCCTTCCTTTTCATTCATTTTCCTTTGTTTCCTTGTCATTTCTTTATTTCCACGTGGTTTTCCTTACTCTTTCTCTCCCTTTACTTCTGGTTGTTTCCTTCTATTCCCCTTTCCTTTCCCTTCCTTCTCTCTCCTTCTTTCCCTTCCATTTTCATTCTTTCATTGTGTTCTTTTATTATTTTTTTTAATTAGTTTATCTTTTCCTTTCTCCTTTTTTCTTTGTTTTCCTTTTCCTTTTTTTACTTTTTCTCTTCCTTTTTTTCTCTTCATTTCCTTACTTCCACTTTTTTTATTTCTTATGTTTAGTTTATCTTATTTACCTCTTCGTTTGTCCTTTTTTCCCCTTTTAATTCCCTTCCTTCTCCGTTCTATTTTCTTCCATTCCTTCAGTTTCTTTTTCTATTCATTTTTTTTTATTTCTTTCCTTTCCCTTCTCATTTTTTAATTGAATTATTTTCCTTTCTGCTCTTTTTTTTACCCCGCTTCCCTTTCATTCTCTCCTTTTTCCCATCCCTTTCCTCTTCTCATTTCTTTTTCTTTCCATTTCTTTCCTCAGTTTCATCTCTACTCTTCCTCCTCCTTTTCCTTCCCCTTTTTTTTTCCTCTCTTTTTTATCCCTCTATACTGGTCCCTTTTCGCCTTTGTTCCTCGTCCTCCTCCTCCTCCTCCTCCTCCTCCTCCTCCTCCTCCTCCTCCTCCTCCTCCTCCTCCTCCTCCTTTTCGAAACAGACACTCCTGCTTAACAAACCTGCTCGACTTTGCTAACTGTTTTCACCACCTATAATGAGACAAATGCAGTAATTATAGTTTGCCTGGATTTCCAAAAAAGCGTTTGACAAAGTTCCCTATAGGCGTCTACTAAGTAAATGAAAGCCACCTGGTATAGACGGCAAATTCTCAGATGGCTGGAAGACTGGCTCGCTCGGAGAAAGCACCGCGCCGTTATAAATGTGAAATCTTTAAACTGGTGTGAAGTTTCGGGCGGTGTACCACAGGGATCCGTGCTCGGCCCTGTTCTTTTCCTTATCTGTGTTGACGATATCGATGAGCGCGTCACCTGTAAGTTATCTTGGTTCGCTGATGACACTAAAATAATGAATCAAGCAGTTACAACAGATGACAAAAGGAAATTACAATCCGACCTCGACCGCTTTGTCACTTGGTCAGACAGGTGGCAGGTGAGTTTCAATGTTGATAAATGTAAAGCGTTGCACATAGGTAGTAATGATGATCGTGTAAGTTACTGAGTGAACGGGTCCGAGCTTGACAAGGTTAATGAAGAGAAAGACTTAGGTGTAGCGGTTATCTCAGACCTCAAATCTAGTAAACACTGCTCGGAAATAGTTAAAACAGCAAATAAATTGGTTGTGTTTATAGGCAGGACCTTTCAATTCAAGTCAGAAAGTGTAATTCTCACTCTTGTTTAATGCGCTTGTCCGACCCTCATCTTGAATGCTGCGTCAGTTCTGGTCACACTACTACAGGAAAGATAGACAAGCTGGAGAGAGTACAAAGAAGACTTCACATGAGGAGCGTTTAAGGAAGCTCAACTTGTTCAGTCTGGAGAAGCGAAGGATGCGAGGGGGACTTAATAGAAATATTTAAGATGTTTAGCGGCCTTGATAATGTAAACATAAACAACAATCTAATCTTGATACAACCACCACCACTCGTAATAACGGTCAAAAGGTAACAGGTGAACGTTTCCGATCAGATGAAGCCAAACACTACTTCTTTAATAGAGTTGTAAATGTTTGGAACTCTCTCCCAGCACGTGTAGTAGACAGTAACACGATAGAAACTTTTAAACACAGGTTAGACAAGCACCGCGCATCAACCCCTCAAATAATTTACATCGCTCCTGCATAAATCGTTTTTTTTTTTTTTTTTTTTTTTATTTATTATTATTTTTTTCCGAGTTACATAGAGCAACATCTTTCTCTTTCAACCTTTCTTATCACATTCTTTGACTCTTTCTCCCTCTGTGCTTTCTTGTTTTCCTTCTCTGAATCTTGCTGTCCTTTTGTCTTTAACTCGTAGAATCTGTAGTGGTACCAGACAGCCTCGTTAGGCCCAGTGCGGCTGTTGCTGTCTGTTCTTTCCTTTGTATTCCTTTGTATTCCTTATTCCCCCTCCTCCTTTTCTCCCTCTTCTATTTCTCGTCCCTCTTTTCTCCCCTCTTCCTTCTCTAAGTACTTCCTGCACCTCCCTCTTCCTTCCCCTCTCTCCACCTCATTGCTCTTCCCTCCTCTTCCTCCTCCTCCTCCTCCTCTTCTTCTTGTACCTCACCATAACGTGCTTCATTCTCCTCCTCCTCCTCCTCCTTCTCCTCCTCCTCCTCCTCCTCCTCCACCCATCAAACAGACAAACAAACACGCTGCGCCCCTCACAAATTTCTCCCCTCTGTTCTCCTCCCCCCACATTCTTCCCTCCCCCTCCTTCCTAACTTCCACCGCAGCTATCAACACACACACACACACACACACACACACACACACACACACACACACACACACACACACACACACACACACACACACACACACACGTTGAATTATTGAGGCTGAGTAGATAAACAAATCATTGTTCTTATTTTTATTATCATTTTTATTATTATTATTATTATTATTATTATTATTATTATTATTATTATTATTATTATTATCATCATCATTTTTTTCAGTTTCATTTTTTATTTGGTCTAAAACTTTATTGGCCTTCTGTTTGTGTTTTATTTGTTTATTTATTTTATTGTGTTTGTCTTGGCGATGATATTGAAAGAGGAGGAGGAAGAGGAGGAGGGGGAGGAGGAGCAGGAGAAGAAGGAGGAGGAGGAGGAGGAGGAGGATTTTGAGGTCACGACGAGGCCTAACATCCAATGAATTGCTATCTAGCGTTGTGTGTAGGAAGATATTACTCCTCCTCCTCCTCCTCCTCCTCCTCCTCCTCCTCCTCCTTCACGCTTCCCTTCCCCATAGCCATAAAGGACAACACTACATAATCCCAAAGCCCCTCTCTCTCTCTCTCTCTCTCTCTCTCTCTCTCTCTCTCTCTCTCTCTCTCTCTCTCTCTCTCTCTCTCTCTCTCTCTCTCTCTCTCTCTCTCTCTCTCTGTCAGTCCATTTCACTATTTTTTTTACTTGTTTCTTTACGTTTTTTTTTTTTTCTTTTTACTTTTTCTCTTCCTCCATCTTCCCTTCTCGTCTTTTCTTCTATTTTATTTTCTTCTATTCCTTCGTCTGTCACTTACATTCCTTCACTCTCTTCTTCTTCTTCTTCCTTTTTTTTTTTGGTTTTCTTTTTTTCTTTTTATTGTCTTCGCCTTTTATTCTTTTCTTTCTGTTTCTTCGCTTCGCTTCTTCTCACCCTCTTTGGTTCCCTTCTTCCTTTCTTCCTTTCTTTCTTTCTTTCTTTCTTTCTTTCTTTTCTTATCATTTCTTGCTTCCTGTTCTTGTTAGGTATTTGATTTTTTCTTTTCTCGTTTCCTTTCTTTCCTTGTTTTCTTCTTTTCCTTCTTTTCTTTTTTTCTCTCCTTTGTATTTCATGAACTTTGTTTGTTGTCCTTCTGTTCCTCCATCTTTCTTTCTTTTTTTATTTCTCACGGTTATTACTTATTATTTATTTATCTGTTTGTTTTTCATTATTTATTTACCATTTTCGTAATTCCTTCTTTTATTCCTTCTTGTTATGTACTTTTGTTTATTTACTTATTATCTACGCCTTCATCGTTTTCCTGCTGCTGCTGCTGCTGCTGTTGTTGTTGTTGTTGTTGTTGTTGTTGTTGTTGTTGTTGTTGTTGTTGTTGTTGTTGTACTACTACTACTACTACTACTACTACTACTACTACTACTACTACTACTACTACTACTACTGTTGCTATCCTCTCTCTCTTTCTCTCTCTCTCTCTCTCTCTCTCTCTCTCTCTCTCTCTCTCTCTCTCTCTCTCTCTCTCTCTCAAACTTCAGATATTAACTCGCCAAAATTATCCCAAACTTGAATATTAATCTCTATTGGATGAACACGGTTAAAGAATGTTAGTGTAGGAAAGTTGGGCAGCGTAGTACTAGCTCTCTCTCTCTCTCTCTCTCTCTCTCTCTCTCTCTCTCTCTCTCTCTCTCTCTCTCTCTCTCTCTCTCTCTCTCTCTCTCTCTCTCTCTCTCTCTCTCGTGTTTATTCCTTTTTCTTTTTTTTCTTCTCATTTTTTTCTTTCTTGTTCTTCTTTTGCGTTCCGATTCTCTCTTTTCGGTTTTTCCTCTTCTTTCTTTGATTTTTTCGTTTTTTTTTCATTGTTTTTAATCGTGCATACTCTTTTCTTCTTCTTCTTCTTCTTCTTCTTCTTCTTCTTCTTCTTCTTCTTCTTCTTCTTCTTCTTCTTCTTCTTCTTCTTCTTCTTCTTCTTCTTCTTCTTCTTCTTCTTCTTCTTCTTCTTCTTCTTCTTCTTCTTCTTCTTCTTCTTCTTCTTCTTCCTCCTCCTCCTCCTCCTCCTCCTCCTCCTCCTCCTCCTCCTCCTCCTCCTCAAATAAACAACAAACAGCCAAGTAAGGACCTCAGGATCTGTTGCTGTTTGTCTTCCTTTGTATTCCTTTTCCTCCTCCTCCTCCTCCTTCTCCTCCTATCATCATCATCATCATCATCATCACTACTACTACTACTACTACTACTACTACTATAACCACTACTATTTTGCTATTTGTTGTTGTTGTTGTTGCTGCTGTTCTTGCTGTTACGTAATTTTCCTTCAATAATATTTTTTTTTTTTTCACCAACTATTCTTCTTCATATCACTAAAGCTGCCATTCACACTATTTGTTTGTTTTTTTATTTCCCTGTAACACTGCAATGGTCATTTCCTTTCATTACCACCACCATTAAAAACCATTACCTCCACTTAACCTTATTTTTCATCGTCCCTGTCTGCTAATATTATGCCCATCAAAAAAAATAAATAAATAAGATAAATAAATAAATAAATAAATAAAGTAAAAAAAGCAAAAAAGCGCTACACTGGAGTTCTTAATTGAGATCCTTGCTTAATTAGTCCAGTCTGATGATGTGGCTTTAATACAATAAAAAGGGATATTAATCAGAAGGCCGCTAAGCAAGCACTCCTCACTCGCTGGCTGGCCCCGCTCCATGATTACCGTGAGCCAGGTGAGGTTAGGCCAGGTTAGGTGGACAAGGGAATGTAATGCTTGGTTTTGTTTTAGTGCTTCTCTCTCTCTCTCTCTCTCTCTCTCTCTCTCTCTCTCTCTCTCTCTCTCTCTCTCTCTCTCTCTCTCTCTCTCTCTCTCTCTCTCTCTCTCTCTCTCTCTCTCTCTCTCTCTCTCTCTCTCTCTCTCTCTCTGTGTGTGTTGGGATTCTTGGTTCTCAGTTGTGAGTGTTTGTAATTTCAACGTTTTTTTTTTTTTTTTTATCGTATTTTACTTTTTTCTTTATATTTATCTATTTTTTTATTTATGTATTTTTTTTCATTTGTGATTTTTCTAGCTTTTTTTTATTCTGTTTTCTTTTCAATGTGCTTTTTTTCTTCATATATATATATATATATATATATATATATATATATATATATATATATATATATATATATATATATATATATATATATATATTTTTTTTTTTTTATTTATTTTTTTCTTTTATTTCTTTGTGTGTGTTTTTTTCTTTTTTCTTCCTTTTCTTTGTTTCCTTTTTTTTATTTTATTATTATTATTATTATTATTATTATTATTATTTTACTTTTCTTCATTCGTGGCTTGGTTTGAATACGTTTTCTTTCTGTGTTTCTTTTTTTTATTTCACGATTTCTGCTCTTTTATTTTCCCCTTTACTTTTGTATACACAGTTTCCCTTTTTTATTTATTTTATTTTATTTTATGTATTTTTTATTTATTTATTTATTTATTTTCATTTATTTTATTTTATTTTATTTATTTATTTATTATTATTATTATTATTATTATTATTATTATTATTATTATTATTATTATTATTATTATTATTTCATTTTATTTTATTTTATTATTTTTTTTATTTATTTGTTCATTCATTTATTTATTTATTATTTTTTTTGGGGGGAGGGGGACGGCGATCAATTTCCTGGTCATTTTTTACGTGGTTTCCTTTTAAGCTGTCCAGTACAAAAACTGTTCACGGACTTAGCTTTTTTTTTTTTTTTTTTTTTTTTTTTACTCGTGGCTTTATTTTACGCTCTTTCCTTCCTCATTCATTCGCAATTTCAACGTTTTTCTTTTCCTTTTTTTCTTTTTTTCCCAATAAGTGGTTTAATTTTTATCTCACTTCCGTTCTTAATTTTTCACGGTTTCACTGGTTTTTTTTTTTTTTTTGTTTTTATCTTTATTATTTTTCGCCGTTATATATTTGCGATTTCATTTACTTACCTTATACTTTCTTTTTTTCTTTTAAATATTCTTTATTTCAACAGTTTTCTTCATTTTTTGTCTCTAAGCAGCTTTTTGTTCTAATTTCCCCTTATCCCTTATTTCCTACATTCAACTTTTAAATCCTTAGTAAGTGTTTTTTTCTTTCTTCCTCCCATTTATCTTATTACTTTCTCTATCCACGTTTTAAATCATTAGCAACTTTTTTCCTTCTTTACTTTTCCCTAATTTCCTTCGTTACTCGTGATATGAACGGCCTGTTTCCTCCTTTTATTCGGGTATTTTCATCGTAATTGTTTCTAATCACAAAGGCTGATGAACGTCGTCTAATACACAGATCCTTGAATATATATTCCTCACCCCACTCCCGTTTTCTTTAATACTCGCCAAATCTTTCTCCTTTTCGCAGTGCCGTTTTCTGTTGCGTGCAGGAAGTTGTCTCGATTCATTTCAAGCGGTTCAGATTCTCTCTCTCTCTCTCTCTCTCTCTCTCTCTCTCTCTCTCTCTCTCTCTCTCTCTCTCTCTCTCTCTCTCATTCAGACTCGCTTTTTTTCTTGTTATTTCTCGCTTTTTTTTCCAAATTCCATTTTCCTTAACTTTCATCCTGTTTTCTTTCTTTTCATCGTATTAATAATCATCTCTCTCTCTCTCTCTCTCTCTCTCTCTCTCTCTCTCTCTCTCTCTCTCTCTCTCTCTCTCTCTCTCTCTCTCTCTCTCTCTCTCTCGACGATTAGCGAATGCGTGGCTATTTAAATGCAGTTTGATCTGTATTTATTACGCAGTTTAGATCATTAGAGAGAGAGAGAGAGAGAGAGAGAGAGAGAGAGAGAGAGAGAGAGAGAGAGAGACGGGGAAAGAAAAAGAAACGAGAATATTCATAACAGAAAGATGGTGTGTGTGTGTGTGTGTGTGTGTGTGTGTGTGTGTGTGTGTGTGTGTGTGTGTGTGTGTGTGTGTGTGTGTGATAATGGTGGGTTAAGAGATGGAAGTAAGATGAAGTTTTGGTTAATGGGGTAGAACCGATTTAAGAGAGAGACTTAATAGTACCCGGGGTGAAGGAGGAGAGGAGGAGGAAGAGGAAGAGGAGGAGGAGGAGGAGGAGATCAAAAGAAGGTGATTTAGGAGTAAGAAATGTCTTTACCGCCTTGATCATTAAATTTACGAGATGGGAAAGAGAGCGTAACTTCTGATTTTTCTTCCATTATAATCATCATCATCATCATCATTATCGTCATCATCATTATCATTATCATTGTCATGTTTATTATCGCCAGCATTAGTGTCATCATCATTTTCACCGTTATATTACTGCCATCATCATCACCGTCATCATTACTGTCATCATCATCATCATCATCATCATCATCATCATCATCATCATCATCATCATCATCACCAGTCATTAAAAATAAATAAATGAATAAATATAAAAGATACGATCATTTACATTTACTCTCTCTCTCTCTCTCTCTCTCTCTCTCTCTCTCTCTCTCTCTCTCTCTCTCTCTCTCTCTCTCTCTCTCTCTCTCTCTCTCTCTCTCTCTCTGGGGTTATAAAGAGGAAAAGAAAATTGTTAGTCAAATACTGAACGAAGGGGGAAACTTATGAAAAAGAAGGAAATGTGAAAATTTTCTTAATGTAAGGAAAATGAAATTAGAGAAATACTGAAAGAGAGAGAGAGAGAGAGAGAGAGAGAGAGAGAGAGAGAGAGAGAGAGAGAGAGAGAGAGAGAGAGGGAGGGAGGG
>NC_087158.1:2420000-2430000 GCF_035594125.1 Scylla paramamosain | reverse complement strand
ATTTTTATTATTTTTTTTATTTTATTTATTTATTTATTTTTGTCATTGTCTTCACTATATACAAGTTTGAAGTGTAATTTTTTTTTCGAAATCTTTTTATATCAGAAAATCTTTACGACTATTATATATATTTTCTTTTTCTTTTATTTATTTATTTTTTTCCAGCACAGATTTTATTGAAGTATATCATTTTCGTAAGTCATGTTCATCTCTTCATGCTGTAAATAACATTGTCTTGCGTGGATTTATTCTTATTTATCAGGTATATTATTATTTTTTTACATGTTCATCTCTTCTTACTATGGTGATGTTCTTTTCCAATACGAGTTTACTGTTATTTATTAAATGTATCATTTTCTTCTGCCATGTTCACCTCTCCCTCTGCCTTCCCCACAGGTCGCGGTGCTGAGGGCCCGCCACCCACCACTCCCCGCCTAGACTAACCCAGGGGCGTGTGCTGCTTCGCCTCCCCCCACCCTCCTTCAGCGCCTCTGCCCCAGGTAAGGACACGGCCACTTGTCTTCCTTCGAGCAGTTTTTTTCGGTGTTTTTTATTTTTATTTATTTATTTTTTTCAGAATGTTTCTCATGTTTATTCACGGTTGTTTGTCTTTTATTTGTTTATTTATTACATTTTTCATCGTTTTCTTTTTAATGTTATTTGTTTTTTGTTTTTTTTAGTTTTTTTTATTCTTTACGTTTCTTCCTTAGCTTTCTTTTTTTCTTTCTTATCTTACTTTTCTCTTTTTTTCTTTTCTTTCTTTAAAATCTTTCATGCATTTCTTTATTCGTATATTTTATTGTATTGTTACCTCTCTCTCTCTCTCTCTCTCTCTCTCTCTCTCTCTCTCTCTCTCTCTCTCTCTCTCTCTCTCTCTCTCTCTCTCTCTCTCTCTCTCTCTCTCTCTCTCTCTCTCTCTCTCTCTCTGCACCACGTACTTACAAAAAAACATCTTATCAATTACATTTTTATTCCACCACCACCACCACCACTTCATTCCCAACCATTAATCATCAAGGTAGCACACCCACTCTCCCTCTCCCTCTCCCTCTCCCTCTCACCATCCTGAAAACCACAAGCGCGTGTCTCCATTACTCTCTCTCAAGATTCCCTGTGCTCGTGAACTCGCAGTGGTAAAATTGCTGGTGTTATTTTGTACCAGGTGTGATGTCTTAATGCTCTCTCTCTCTCTCTCTCTCTCTCTCTCTCTCTCTCTCTCTCTCTCTCTCTCTCTCTCTCTCTCTCTCTCTCTCTCTCTCTCTCTCTCTCTCTCTCTCTCTCTCTCTCTCTCTCTCTCTCTCTCTCTCTCAAGTATTCGTTATGATCTTTCCTGAGCGATGGAAATTGATTCGTGTTTTAATTTTTTAATCGTTGTATTTTTTCTCTTATTATTTTCTTTTTTCTCTCCCTCGTCGTCTTTCCTTAAACTGAAGACGTACAAAATAGTATAGAATGTCTGGTATAGAAGGTATATAGAACTCTCTTGCTACTTTGGCTCCCCTCCAAGCTCGGTGTTGACTCGGCACTAACAACCTGATTACTGAGTTTATTCCAACCTCCCGCAGCTCTGTTTGGCAACCCATTTCATGCTGTCTGTTTTTTTTTTTTTTTTTTTTTTTTTTTTTTTTTTTTTTTTAGGTTCAACTTGATCAAGGTCCGTATTCTGATGTCTGTTACTTTTGCCAGGCTGCAGTAGATGATGTTGGTATTTATAAAGAGTTTCAGTTATATAAACGCTGGACTCCTTGCCTGCTTCTTGTATTTCCTTCCACCTTTGACGAACTGCTTTGAGGACGGGAGGGGAGTTTCAGGTTTGTACTCTGATTTAGTCTACTTTTGCCAGGCTCCAGCAGATGTCACTGGTATTATAAAGGGTGTTTGAATTAGTCAGTGGTATTATAAAGGGTGGTTCAATTAGTCAGTGGTATTATAAAGGGTGGTTCAATTAGTCAGTGGTATTATAAAGGGTGTTTCATTTGGTGGTATTATAAAGGGTGGTTCAATTAGTCAGTGGTATTATAAAGGGTGGTTCAATTAGTCAGTGGTATTATAAAGGGTGGTTCAATTAGTCAGTGGTATTATAAAGGGTGGTTCAATTAGTCAGTGGTATTATAAAGGGTGGTTCAATTAGTCAGTGGTATTATAAAGGGTGGTTCAATTAGTCACTGGTATTATAAAGGGTGGTTCAATTAGTCAGTGGTATTATAAAGGGTGGTTCAATTAGTGGTATTATAAAAGGTGGTTCAATTAGTCAGTGGTATTATAAAGGGTGGTTCAATTAGTCAGTGGTATTATAAAGGGTGGTTCAATTAGTCAGTGGTATTATAAAGGATGGTTCAATTAGTCAGTGGTATTATAAAGGGTGGTTCAATTAGTCAGTGGTATTATAAAGGGTGGTTCAATTAGTCAGTGGTATTATAAAGGGTGGTTCAATTAGTCAGTGGTATTATAAAGGATGGTTCAATTAGTCAGTGGTATTATAAAGGGTGGTTCAATTAGTCAGTGGTATTATAAAGGGTGGTTCAATTAGTCAGTGGTATTATAAAGGATGGTTCAATTAGTCAGTGGTATTATAAAGAGTGGTTCAATTAGTCAGTGGTATTATAAAGGGTGGTTCAATTAGTCAGTGGTATTATAAAGGGTGGTTCAATTAGTCAGTGGTATTATAAAGGGTGTTTGAATTAGTCAGTGGTATTATAAAGGGTGGTTCAATTAGTCAGTGGTATTATAAAGGGTGGTTCAATTAGTCAGTGGTATTATAAAGGGTGGTTCAATTAGTCAGTGGTATTATAAAGGGTGTTTGAATTAGTCAGTGGTATTATAAAGGGTGGTTCAATTAGTCAGTGGTATTATAAAAGGTGGTTCAATTAGTCAGTGGTATTATAAAGGGTGGTTCAATTAGTCAGTGGTATTATAAAGGGTGTTTCAATTAGTGGTATTATAAAGGGTGTTTCAGTTGGTGGTATTATAAAGGGTGTTTCAATTAGTGGTATTATAAAGGGTGTTTCAGTTGGTGGTATTATAAAGGGTGTTTCAATTAGTGGTATTATAAAGGGTGTTTCAGTCAGTGGTATTATAAAGGGTGTTTCAGTCAGTGGTATTATAAAGAGTGTTTCAGTTGCTGGTATTATAAAGGGTGTTTCAGTTGGTCAGTGGCATTATTATAAAGGGTGGTTCAGTTACTCTAACGCTGGAACTCCTTGCCTGCTTCTGTATTTCCTTCCACCTTTGACGAAATGTTTGCAGAGGGAGGTCTCGGAACAGTTATCCTCAAATTCTGGATAGCTCATTCAGCCACACTCTGGGAAAGACACCTTAAATTACCTGTTTTTTTTTTTTTTTTTAATAGCTTTTTATTACCCTAGCCCAGAGTCTCATCTTGCACCAATAAAGAGAATGTAGTTATAGTTTATTTAGTGTTATGTCCCCTAAGGAAAGAAACACTTGAGAGATCCAAACTAATAATCTCTGTTGCCTTTGAAAATAATCGTAATGAAGGAATAGCTGGTTTAATTAAGAGAGCGTTCCCAAGCCTCATCCTGACTACTTACTGGCTATTAGGGTCTTGTGTACTCGTACTGTACCTTGTTTGTGCCTGAGCCAGCGTAACGCAACGTAACGTAATGTAATATAACTTGATGTCATTTGATGTAACGTATTGCTGAGTGGTTGCAATGTGAGGAGGCAGTACACACACACACACACACACACACACACACACACACACACACACACACACACACACACACACACACACACACACACACACACACACACACACACACACACACACACACACACACACACACACACACACACACACACACACACACACACACACACACACACACACACACACTAGGGTACAACTTCCGGCACTGTCTGTTCTTAGAATTGGGAATGAAAACTGAATATAACCTCCACGCGACACACACACACACACACACACACACACACACACACACACACACACAATAGTAATAGTTAGTGTTGCTTCTGTTGTGTGTGTGTGTGTGTGTGTGTGTGTGTGTGTGTGTCAGTAAGTGAAAGAGAATCGTTATCATTGTTATTTTCACTGTTCTCTTTATTCTCATCCTTCTTCATCTCTTCCTTCTGCTATGCTGTCCTGTCTCTCTTCCCTGTAGCTAGTTAGAAGTAGTTACCAAACAGCCTTGCAAGGACCAAAAGGTCTGTTGCTGTTTGGCTTTCCTTTGTATTCCTTTGTATTCCTCCTCCTCCTCTCCTCTCCTCTCCTCCTCCTCCTCCTCCTCCTCCTCCTCCTCCTCCTCCTCCTCCTCCTCCTCCTCCTCCTCCTCCTCCTCCTCCTCCTCCTCCTCCTCACCATAATTTCCACAGACACTTCTTCCTCTTACTACAATTTTCTCACCCCGCACTGAAGAAGATCCGAGAGAGAGAGAGAGAGAGAGAGAGAGAGAGAGAGAGAGAGAGAGAGAGAGAGAGAGAGAGAGAGAGAGAGAGTAAAATTCACGTATTTATCCTCTCTGCACTTTGCCTAATGCTATAAAGAAAATTAAAATAAACCAAGAATTTTCCGGTGCACTTAAGCCGTTCCCCATTCTTCCCTTGCTTTTTTTCTTTCTCCTTCAGCATTTTGATATGACCGTGAGTGCCTGAAGAGCCCCGCAGAAAGGTTAAGTTTAAAGCCTCTCTCTCTCTCTCTCTCTCTCTCTCTCTCTCTCTCTCTCTCTCTCTCTCTCTCTCTCTCTCTCTCTCTCTCTCTCTCTCTCTCTCTCTCTCTCTCTCTCTCTCTCTCTCTCTCTCTCTCTCTCGAACATGTTAAGTTTCTTTTTTATTTAATTTGATATATTTCTTTTTGTTTCCGTTTGTTTATTTTCTTAGAGATGAGAAAAATATCTGTGTCGCATATTTTTTTTAAAGTTTGGATTTGTTTGTTTGTTTGTTTTTTGTTTTTTTTTGTATTCTTAAGAAGATGTTAAGTTTATTTTTGCTATTTAACTTTGCTGGATTTGTTTTCGTTTGTTTGTTTTCTTAATGATTAGAAAAATGTCTATCGCATTTTAAGTCTACATTTTTTTTTATTGTATTAATACTAAAAAAAAAACTGTCTATTTCACGAGTGTTAAGAATAAGGAATAAGGAAGTAGGAATAAAAGTGGAAAAGTAGAAGGAGAAAGAGGAGTAAGAGAAAAAAAAGTAAAAGAGGGAGAAGAAAAATAGACAGAATGAGTTAAAAGGAAGAGATCAGACAGAATGAGAAGTGAGAAGTGAAATTAGGTTAAGTTTGGTTAGTTTAGGTTAGGTTAGGTCAGGTCAGGTTAGGGTAAGTTTGGTTAGGTTAGGACAGGTTAGGTAAAGTTAAATTAGGTTAGGTAAAGATTGGAAAGAATTACGAAGGGAAGCCAAACAGCAGCAGACATGTAGGTCCTTGCAAGGCTGTTTGTTAACTATTTCAAACTAGCTACAGAGAGAGAGAGAGAGAGAGAGAGAGAGAGAGAGAGAGAGAGAGAGAGAGAGAGAGAGAGAGAGAGAGAGAGAGAGGACAGCAGAAGAAGTAAGATATCAAAGAGGAGGAGGAAGGGGCAGGGTCGTGAGGTCTTAGGAAGGGTCGTTAGATGCTGAGAGGTCATGAAGGTGGTGGGGGGGAAGTCGGGAGGTGCTGGAGGGTCAACAAAAGAAGGTGGTACGGTGCTAGAAATGAGGAATAAAGAAGTAAGAAGAGAGAAGAAGGAAGAAGAGAAGAAAGGAAGAGTTGTTAGGTGCTGAAAATAGTGGGAGGAAGAAGGGGAGAATGAAAGGAGCGAGGGAAGGGTTGGGAGAACGTAGGAGGAGGAAGGGGCTTGGAAATGGGGATCATGAAAAGTGGAAGGGGGAAGGAGTGGATGTAAACGGAAAGAGGAGAGAAGGATCAAGGGAGGTGGAAGGAGGGAGAAGTAGGAGTAGGGGAAGGGAAAGGGATCGAGGGAGGAGGGAAAGGGAAAGAAGGAAGGGGGAAGAAGGGGATGGGCAGTGTCTGGAGGAGGGCTCACCGTTGCCTTGATGAAAAAAGTAAACAGGAATTATAACTTTTTTTCCTCCCTCGTCTTGCGTTGTGGGATTAGCGGCTCTGTGATAAATCCCCCCAAAATTTCCCCTCTTTCCCCTCCTCCCCCATACCCCCTTCCTCCTGTCCCCTTTCCTTCCTCCTTCCCCTCTGACATACCCCTTGTCATCTTCCTCCTGCCTCATGCCCTCTGACCCCCATTCCTCTGTCCCCTCCCCTCCTCTCCCTTTCCCCTCTGCCCTCTGCCCTCTTCCTTACTTCCTGGCCCGTCCTTTCCCCCTCTTCCCTCAGCTGTTCTGTTTGTACCCCCTTCTTTCTCGTCTGCTGATGAGTGTGCCCTCTCTCTCTCTCTCTCTCTCTCTCTCTCTCTCTCTCTCTCTCTCTCTCTCTCTCTCTCTCTCTCTCTCTCTCTCTCTCTCTCTCTCTCTCTCTCTCTCTCTCTCTCATGCTAAAAAAGTTAGCTTATACAAAATATTGAAAAAAACACATGGATTGGCTTAGAAATAATAAATAGACAAAAATTTTAATACCTTACGAAACAAAGACAAAGAAAATGGTAAATATATTAAAAAGGGGAAAAAAATCCACATCATCGCCTGTTGAGTGCGGTATTAAAAGTAAAGATGTTAAAAGATGATGGAGGGGAAAAAAAAAAAGGAACAGTAACTAGTAAAGGTGAATAAAGGAATAAGCCAAATGCATTGAAAAGGGAAAAAAAAATAGAAAAAAGAATAAAAACTTTTCTATATTATTACCAACTTAGCGCGAATTAGAATAAGATACGCAAAAAAAAATGGAGGAAGGGAAAATAAAAAAAAAAGTATGGAGAGACAAACATACCATTAAAGGAAAGAGGAGGAGGAGGAAGAGGAAAAGGAAGAAGAGGAATAGGAGGAGGAAGGAGAGAAGAAGAAGCAGAAAATAAACATGCTAAAAAAATAAATAAATGAACACACATAATCTCCTCTTCCTCCTCCTCCTCCTCCTCCTCCTCCTCCTCCTCCTCCTCCTCCTCCTCCTCCTCCTCCTCCTCCTCCTCCTCCTCCTCCTCCTCCTCCTCCTCCTCTCGTTACCGTGCCGTGTCAACACCTGTGTAATGGGTGTGCGCAAACCTGGCCATGGGTATTACAGGTGCGTTGGAGAGGGCAGGGGAGGGGAGGGGAGGGAGGGAGTCACAGCTGTGTTGGGGGAGACTTTATTTGGTGTTGTCAGGTCATGGGGAGAGGAGGGGGAGGGGAGGGAAAAGTGGTGCTTCCTCGGAGGACAGAATGAGGAAGAGGAGGAGGAGGAAGAGGAAGAGGAGGAGGAAATATGAAGAGAAGGAGAACGTTGATTGTGGACGAGACGAGGAAGAAGATGAGAAGAAGGAGGAGGAGGAGTATAGTAGTAGGAAGAAGATGAGAAAGAGAAGGAGGAGAAAGAGGAGGAGGAGGAGGAGAATGGCGATTGGTGAAAAGAAGAGAGTGAGAGAAGACATGGAAGTAAAGAAGGAGAAGGAGGAGGAGGAGAAGGAGTAGATGAAGAATACAGTTGTGAAAGCAGAAATGATGATGATGATGAGGAGGAGGAGGAGGAGTAGAAGAAGAAGAAGAAGAAGAAGAAGAAGAAGAAG
Source organism: Scylla paramamosain (assembly GCF_035594125.1). Taxonomy (NCBI): domain Eukaryota; kingdom Metazoa; phylum Arthropoda; class Malacostraca; order Decapoda; family Portunidae; genus Scylla; species Scylla paramamosain. Next base: position 2,422,366 of record NC_087158.1, on the reverse strand, counting down.
AAGAAGAAGAGTACAAGCTATATAGAACTTTGGAGAAAACAGTGGAGGAGGAGGAGGAGGAAGAGAAGAGGAGGAGGAGGAGGAGGTAATTAAAATAAGACTTGACAGATGCAGGAAAGACGAGAGAGAGAGAGAGAGAGAGAGAGAGAGAGAGAGAGAGAGAGAGAGAGAGAGAGAGAGAGAGAGAGAGAGAGAATAATTACAAATGGAAAAGCAAAGGGTTCAAACAAAGGAGGAAAATGAAAAGAGGAAAAATAGGAGGAAACATGCGAAGAGGGAGAGGAGGGAAAAAAACGAATGAAAAAATAATAACATGGTCTTTCTCTTTCCCTACACACACTCTCCCTTTTTCCGTTCCTTCTCCTTTTCCCTTTTCTTTTCCATTGTCTTTCCTTTTCTTTCCCATTCTTCATTATTCCTTTCCATTTTCTCCTTTTCTTTCTTCTTTTCCCCTTCCTTAAATCTTTCCATTTTCTTTCTTTTTTTTATTTTCCTTCCTATTACTTTTTTTTATCAATTTTTCTTTCCTCCCAGTCTTCTTCATTTTCTCAATTTTCTTTTTTCTTTCCTCTACTTTTCCTTTTCCGTGTTTCTCTCTTTCCTTTCCTCTTCTTTTATTCATTTTACTTTTTTTTTCCTGTATCCTTTTCCATTTTCTTCCTTTCCTTTCCTTTTTTTCCTTTTTTTAATCTTCCTTTTCATTTTCCTACCTTTCTTAATTTTTCCCCTCCATCACTCTTCCTCTTCCTTCGTTTTTTTATCCCTTTTCTTCCTATTTTTTTCTTGTTTCCCTCCCTTCATTTCCTCCCTTTGTTACACTTCACTCATTAACTACCCTTTTAAGTTTCCCTTCATTTATTTCCTCCCTTTAAACTTTTCCCTTTAAATCCTTCTTAGATTTTTTTTTACCCTTCTCCTTTCTCTTTCGGACACTTTCTCCTTTTCTTAATTTCCCTTTTAGCCTCCCTTTATTTTTTTCCCTTTTCCTACACCTTTCATTTCTCCTCCTTTCCTTCAGATAACTTTTTCCTTCTGTTCTTCTTCCTTAACCCTTTCTCCCTTTCTTAATTTCAGTGTATCCTCCCTTTAATTTTTTTTTCTCTTCCTGCAAATTTCACCTCTCCTTTTCCTCAGACATATTTTCCTTCTTCCTTGTATCCTTCTTCCTTTTCTCCCACGCCACTCCTTTGCTTTCCCACACCATACAATCCTATAGGACCCATTTTAAGCTTCTTTAAATCCTTTTTATTCCTTCACCTTCCCTACAGATTCGTTAACTCTCTCTCTCTCTCTCTCTCTCTCTCTCTCTCTCTCTCTCTCTCTCTCTCTCTCTCTCTCTCTCTCTCTCTCTCTCTCTCTCTCTCTCTCTCTCTCTCTCTCTCTCATTGCAGGACTTCTTAATATCCTACGCCAGATCCTTTTACTTCTAGAGTATTCTTTTCCCCCTCTCCTTTTCTTCTTTTTCCTCTCTTCTTCGTAGTTTTTCTTTTCCTTTTTCCCTTTCCACTTTATTTTATATTTTATAGTTCTTACTTTCTTTTATGTCTCCTTTTTCTTTCTTTACCGTTCACACTCTTTCCCTTCTCTTTCTTTCCCCTTTTCCTCTTCTTCGCAGATTTTCCTTTACCTTTTCCTTTTCGCCTTTTCTCTCTTTCCCTTCGTTGTCCGTCTCTTCCTTTTCTTTTTTTTTCTCCGCATTTTTTTCCTTTTTTCCTTTTCAAATGTTTATCTTTTGCTGTCTTTCCTTTTTTTTCTCCTTTTCCTCTTTCCCTTTCGCAATCGTTCTTTTCCCTTCCTTTTCCCTTCTTTCTCCTTTGCAGAGCTTCCCTTTCCGCCCTCCACTCCTTGCCCCTTTCGTATCCTGTTACCTTTTCCCCTTAATGCTTCACAGCCCTTCCCATCCCATCCTTTTCCCCTTCTTCAAAAACCCCCGAAGATTCACTCCCATAATGCCAGAGCAACCTTAGAGAGGGGAACTGCGCCCCCCTCCTTAAACATTTCCCCACGTTTTATACCCCAAAAAACCTCTACCTTGATTTTTGAAGAGGCTAAGAGAGGGGAAAATGAGCCTTATTGCTAGGATTTTAAAGGCGAGTGTCCTGTTTAGGTTTACGGGGCGGTTTTCCCCTCAGGACCCCTCGACTTGTAATTAAAAGATCGGTCTTGTATCAGCGACATGAGTGTATTGAGGTTCCTTGGGGAGGCTTGAGCTAACACGCCGCGCTCGTAGACAGGTGTGGGTAGGTGTAGAGAGGTGTGGAGGCGCCATCTGAACCGAAAAAGCCTCACCTGTGCCGTGCTGCGTGTTTCAGGTTTGGTTAAGTTGGGTTAGGTTAGGTTGCTTAAAATTACATTAGGTTTGGTTA
>NC_087158.1:2397500-2407500 GCF_035594125.1 Scylla paramamosain | reverse complement strand
CCAGGTGATCACAGCACATCCACGTCCTCCCAGGTACACTCAACCCTTTCACCACTGCATCATTTTTCCCTTCATTAAACAACAACAACATCTATTTACACTCTTCCTATTGTACCACAGAGTCTTAAACAGTTTTATAGCTTAGTAAAAACACCAATTAACCTCTCTCTCTCTCTCTCTCTCTCTCTCTCTCTCTCTCTCTCTCTCTCTCTCTCTCTCTCTCTCTCTCTCTCTCTCTCTCTCTCTCTCTCTCTCTCTCTCTCTCTCTCTCTCTCTCTCTCTCTCTCTCTCTCTCTCTCTCTCTCTCTCTCTCTCTCTCTCTCCAAACACAAGATTTAACTGCTCATCTAGAAAATAAAGAAAAAATAACTTGATTCCATTTTGGTGAGGCCAGAGAATTTTTTTTTTACTACTGCAGTGTAATGAATAATTTTTGCAGACTGAAAATGACAAAACCAACCTGATTTTTTGTTTGTGTGTCCTAGGAAGCAATTTTTTTTAACAGCTTTGAAAACATAAAATAGACGTCATCCTCCTGTCTTTTTTTTCTCCTGTGGCCATCCAAACCTCTTTTTAACAGCACTGCAATCTGATGAATAGTTTAATAGACGAGTGTACAAAAATTAGCCTTCTGACGCCTTTATTCTGTACTCAAACAATTCTTTTTACAGTACTCAGTGTTACCAAAAAATAAATAAATAAATAATAATAATAATAATAATAATAATAACAACCATAGCAATTAAGAGCTTTGATGCACCTAGTAAACTGTACAGGTGATGTTAATGAGGTTACGTGAACACAACAGGCCAAAGTAAACACAATCTCTCCTCTCCTGGTTCTTCTCTTCTATTTATTCTTCTCTTCTAACCCTCCTCATCTTCTGGTTCTACTTTCCTGTTTTATCTCCTCCCTTCCTTTCATTCCTGTCTTCGTTCCATACTCTATTTTCCTCTCCTCCTTTCTCCCCATCTTTCTTCTCTCATTCCCTTCATCCTTATTCTCTCTCCATCTTTCCTTTCTTTCCTCACTGCATTCCTTTGTCTTTCTCCCTTACATTCTTCCTTATCCTCTTCTCTTCCTCCTTATTTCCTGTCTTTCCTTCTTTTCCTCACTATTCCTTTCTCTTTCCTCCCCTTCCCCCCATTCCTTCTTTTCTCCCTTATTCCTCCTACATCTGGCTCTCCTCTCCTATTTATTCCTCTTCTAGCATTCCCCTTCCTATCCCCGTTACCAAAAATCGCCCATTTTAAACCAGGTGAGAGAAGGCAAAGGTATCTGATAATTGACAGGTGTGCTCAGGTGTGTTTGCACGTACCTGTAACTCTTAAATCGCTAGTCAGGTGACCGCAGCACTGCAGAGGAGGAGGAAGAGGAGGAGGAGGGAGGAAGGGATGATGAGTGTGTCTAAGTAACAGGAATGAAAACGGGAGGTGAAAAGAGAATGATTTTAGGTATGTGTGTGTGTGTGTGTGTGTGAGAGAGAGAGAGAGAGAGAGAGAGAGAGAGAGAGAGAGAGAGAGAGAGTTAATATGAGGGAGATATTGAAACAGCAAAAAATCGTAAGGAAATTCTCTCTCTCTCTCTCTCTCTCTCTCTCTCTCTCTCTCTCTCTCTCTCTCTCTCTCTCTCTCTCTCTCTCTCTCTCTCTCTCTCTCTCGACATCTCATCTTCCTTCCTTCCTTCCTTACTCTTATTCCTTCCATGTCATTTCCTTCTTTCTGTATGTCTTCCTGTTATTCCTTCATCTTTTTCATCGTCCCTCTCTTCCTTCTCTTCTTTCTTGCCACCTTTTTTTCCTGTTTTCCTTTCGTTTATTCTTTAATTTTCTCTTCCTTTCCCATCTTTCACGTTTAGTGGGGTCTCTCTCTCTCTCTCTCTCTCTCTCTCTCTCTCTCTCTCTCTCTCTCTCTCTCTCTCTCTCTCTCTCTCTCTCTCTCTCTCTCTCTCTCTCTCTCTCTCTCTCACCAAATTACTTTCTTAATCACTATATATTGGTTACTGTATCTATGGCCGCGCGTACCCTCCTCCTCCTCCTTCTCCTCCTCCTCCTCCTCCTCCTCCTCCTCCTCCTCCTCCTCCTCCTCCTCCTCCTCCTCCTCCTCCTCCTCCTCCTTTCCCATTTCATCCCCTTATTTATCTCCTTCCTCGTTTTCGTTTTTTATTTTTCCCGTTCTGGTCGTTTCCCTTCGTGTTTGTTTTTAATTCTTTCTTGCACCTCTTGTGTTGAGAGAGAGAGAGAGAGAGAGAGAGAGAGAGAGAGAGAGAGAGAGAGAGAGACGTCCTTTTTATTCGTAAGCAATCATCATGTGAAACTTTTCTTCTGGGAACGTTTCACACACACACACACACACACACACACACACACACACACACACACACACACACACACAAACAGTGGGAACGAAAGACAGACAGACAGACAGACAGACAGACAGACGCGTAGACAGATAGAAGAGGCACATTCACTAAAGGAGATGGACAGGCAGACAGATAGAGGGAGAAATTGAGGGACAGAAACAAGTAGACAGACAGACAGACAGACATTGACAAACAGACATTGACAGACGGAGAACTGTTAACATGAAAGAAAACGTGTAATCATTTTTATTTTTAATGGGTAACTCTATTAGTAGTAGTAGTAGTAGTAGTAGTAGTAGTAGTAGTAGTAGTAGTAGTAGTAGTAGTAATGGAATAGAAGAAAATTAAATAATAGTTCTCTTTGTATTTTGAAAGTGTGTGTGTGTGTGTGTGTGTGTGTGTGTGTGTGTGTGTGTGTGTGTGTGTGTGTGTGTGTGTGTGTGTGTGTGTGTGTGTGTGTGTGTTCATTTCATGTCAGGTACACAACGTTGAATTTTCTCACTCGTGTCTTTGTCCTTCGTCTTTTTCTTCCCCTTCCTTTATTTATTTTATTTTTTTTATTTGCCTTTCCCTTTCCTCTTTTATGGAGTGTGTCGCTGATTGCTGTCGAACTGAACATCACTTTTTCTGTTATTTTATTTATTGAAGAGGCGACTCAGTTCTCTCTCTCTCCTATCCTTTCCTTCCTTCCTTTCCTCTCTTTCTCTCTTCCTTTCTTTCCACTCTTATTCCCTGCTTCCTTAATCTCTCTCCTTCCTTCGTTTCCTCTCTTCGTTCTTTTTAATTATTTTTTTCTTTTCTCTTTTTTCTCTTCCATTCTCTGATTCTGTTCTTTCTTTCTTTCCTTCCTTTCTTTGTTCCCATTTCATCTTTCTTCTTGTCCCTTCTTCCTTTTCTTCTTCCCTTCTTTCTCTTCTCCCGTTCTTCCTTCTTTTATATTATTTATTGCATTGGCGACTCGTTTCTCTTTCTCCTTTCTCTCCTTCACTCCTTTTCTCTTCGTTAACCTTCATACTTCATTCTTACATCTTTGTCATCTTTCTTCTTTCCTTTCCTTCATTTCCCCTTTGTTCTTTCTCTTTATCCTTACTCCCTCTTTCATTCTTGTTCTCTCTCTCTCTCTCTCTCTCTCTCTCTCTCTCTCTCTCTCTCTCTCTCTCTCTCTCTCTCTCTCTCTCTCTCTCTCTCTCTCTCTCTCTCTCTCTCCCCATTTCCTTCGATCGTTTAGGGGGAGGGAGTTCGGTAATGGAGGAGGAAGGAAGGAAAGAAGAAGGACTGGTGGGGAGGGAAGGAGAGTGATAATGGTGATGGAGGTGATGGTGGCGGTGGTGATAACAGTGATGGTGCTGATAATGGTGACAGTAATAGTGAAGAGTTAAATTGGTAAATATTTCTCTGGTTATTTTCCTTTGTCTTGTATCTGTCACTCTTTCTGAAAACGCGAACAATTTTCCTGGTATTTTGCAAGGGGAGTGCCAGGTGAGCATTGCAACTACCTGTGATTGTGAAGGTGAAGTGCTTGCTATTATTCCTAACTCTTTTGGTCACGTTACTTGTTGGAATGGAAATGAGTGTGGATGGAGGGGAGGGTGTGTATTTGTGTGTGTGTGTGTGTGTGTATGTGTGTGTGTGTGTTTTGGAGGGAGGGACAGAATAATGCTTCACTAAAAACATGAGCGTCACTCTATGTAATGAAATTATTTACTGGACACTGCGATATATATATAAAAAAATGTATATATATGTATTGGTTTGTTGTCTTTTGTGAGTGACAAGTATAAAGTAAAGAGGAATCTGACTGACGTGTTGTGGTGAAAATATTTTGTAAGTTTAATAAGTGAAATGCTCAACTTAAATACTGTTCTGAAATATTTACGCATTTATTTGTTTATTTATTTATTTATTTATAGGAAGGGTATTTTATAAAACGCAGATTCTAGCAATTACTAAATAAAGAAATGTCGAAAATAATAGTTAGCAAATTCTCGTCACTGTAACATTTTCATTATCAATAAATGCAGCTCAGTTAATAACTAAATAACAAAGAACCTTTTACAAAACATACATACACATTTTAACACTTAATTATTAAAAAAAAAATAATAATAATAAATGCCAGTTAAGTGATAAAAGTAAAATGAAGGGGAGCAATTCATGAAGCAGTTATTAAAAGGATAGTAATTAGAGGGAGTGAGGCGAGTGTGAGGCAGGCGTGATTACTCGTAAGCCACTGCGGGGGCTGACGGCGCAGGAGGAAGCAGACTGGAGCGTTACAAAGCAGAGGAAACAGACAGAAGTGTACAAGAAGTGTAGAAGTGTAGAAGAAGGAAGCAGAAAAAAGAATACACAAATTACAAATGAAAACAGTTAAAAAAGAAAGAATGTTTTAAGTGCACAGAACAAAAAGGATGTAAATGACTAAAGAAAATAGTTAAAGAAATAGGAAATATTTTTGTGTTAAAGGAAATGATAGATTCGTAACAGTAATGAAAGCTGATAGCATATAGTGGTGTAACATAAGGAGTGACAGGGACGGAAGCAGACAAGCGTGTAGCACAGAACTCGCTCAAATTATTGGTGATGAAAGGAAAGGGAGACGAAAAGAGAAATAAAACAAAAAAGTAAATCAGTACAGAAAGAAAAGGAAAAAAATAAATAAATACATCACAAAGGAAAACAGTTAAAAAAAAGTTGATGAAGGAAAAGTGAGACAAACAACCGACAAAGAATGAATCGATAAGTGAACAAACAAATAAATAGATAAATAAATGAATCACAAAGGAAATAAGTTAAAGAAAAAGAAGTAGTCTTGATATAGAGAAAGTAATTAATTCTTAGCAAAATGCAAGTTTGGGAGCAAATAGTAATGCAAGGTATTAATTAAACTCAGCAAGAAAATCAAGAAAATTATATTTTACCGCGACATGAAATAAATAAATAAAAGAGAAGCAGTTACATGCTAAAATAAATAAATAAATAAAACTACCCAAAAACACCACCACCACCGCCGCCACCACCACCACCACCAATAACAACATCAACAAACAAACAAACAAACAAAACAATTAAAACTTAATTTCCTCCCTGAAAAGAAAAAAAGAAAAAAATAAACACAAGTATAAATCACCTTTCATTAAACACACACACACACACACACACACACACACACACACACACACACACACAGAGAGAGAGAGAGAGAGAGAGAGAGAGAGAGAGAGAGAGAGAGAGAGAGAGAGAGAGAGAGAGAGAGAGAGAGTTTTATTTCCCAGAGTCAACTTTGTTCAGAGAGAGAGAGAGAGAGAGAGAGAGAGAGAGAGAGAGAGAGAGAGAGAGAGAATTGAGGGGAGGACGAGGTAATAATCTGAGGGAAGGAAGATAGTGGTGCTGGTGAGAGAAGAGGGGTAGGAGGAGGAGGAGGAGGAGGAGGAGGAGGAGGAGGAGGAGGATTTAAAGGTTCTAGGGACAATGTATGGAGAGAAAGAGGAGAGAAGGGAGAGATAGGCTGGAGGAAAGGGAAGGAAGAATCTGTAAATGGAGGGTGTGAGGGGAGGGAGGGAGGGAGGAAGGGAGGAAGAGGGGAGGTGAGGGGAAGAGTGAGGGAGGGAAGACTCGATCGCCTCTCCCAATCTTCTTTTCCTCTTCCTGATCAAGATTTTTTGTGGCTTTTATTTTGGGGGCTGTTTTTGGTGTGTGTGTGTGTGTGTGTGTGTGTGTGTGTGTGTGTGTGTGTGTGTGTGTGTGTGTGTGTGTGTGTGTGTGTGTGTGTGTGTGTGTTTTTTTTTTTTTTTTGGCTGTTTTTTTAGAAATTTTATGGGAGTAAAGAAATTTTGGATTCCTGTCTTATTTATTTCTTATTTAATTATTTATTTTTTTCATAACGTTGATTTCGTATTTATTTATTTATTATTTATATATTTATTTTTATTTATTTATTTATTTATTTATTTATTTTATTTTTTTTAATGATGACGTCATGTTTGGAACTTTTACAGAAAGGCTGTGTATAGTCTGACATTTTTCTACCATTTTCCTTCACATTCATTTCGTCTCTTCACTGCCTCGCTATCACTGCAATTCCAACCACTACACGCTTCATTTCTCTCTTGAATCTTTTGTTCCTCTTCCCTGTTTCCATCACTACCATTCACATCCTTATTCTTTAATCTTTTATTGCTGTGTTTCCATTTTTCGTTTACCCTTTTCGTTCTCCTCACTGTTTCTATATCTGCTGTGTTCCTCTTCCCTCTTTCCATCACTACCATTCTTAAAACTTACTCCCTCATTCTCTAATATTTTTTATTGCAATTTTTTTTTCCAGTTTTCCTTCACCCTTTTTGTTCTCATTGTTTCTACCACTACTATTCAAAACATCACTCTCTCTCTCCTTTCCTATCTAATCATTTGTTCCTCTTCACTCTTTCTATCACTGCCATTCTTGGAAACTCTTGCTCCCTCATTCTCTAGTCTTTTATTGCTGTGTTTCCAGTTTTCCTTCACCCTTTTTTCTCTTTTCACTGCCTCTACCACTGCCATTCTCAACTTTTTTTTCCCCCTTTCTCTCCTTCATTCTGTAATCTTTTGTGTCACTGTTTATTACTGCTATTATTAACACTCTTACTCCCTCATTCAGTTTTTTTTGTTTTTTCATATTTTCTTTCCTTTCACCGTCTTTCTTAACTTTCTCTCCTTCATTCTCTCTTCACTGTCTATTACTATCATTCGAAACTCTCCCTCCTTCACTCTCGTCTTTTCTTCCGTGTTGTCACCGTCTCTGTCTTTCCTCTTTACTTCCTTCCCCCGCTTCCCTGAGAAAGGCTTACTGTTTTGCGCAGCGCTGATTGGCCAATATACTCTGGCGCGCGCAACCAATCAACACTCCGGACGTAAAGGAAAGCGATGGGGAAGAAATGAAGAAAGAAAGAAGGAGAGAAGGAAATTCGATATTAAAGAAAGAAAAGAAAGTAGTTTAGAAATACAAAAGTAAGGGTAATAAATTTATGAGGAAGAAGGAGGAAGAACGGAAACGAAAATTTGATAATAAAGAAAAAGAGAAGGTAAATTTCATGGGATAGTTTAAGAAAATATAAAAAATTGGGATGATAAAGAAAGAAAAAGGGAAAAAAAGTTATTCGATACTAAAAGAAAAAAAACATTCACTCGATACTTAGAAAAAAAAAAGAAGGAAAAAAATAAAGGATACTCGCGGGATAGTCAAGAAATATGAAAGAAAGGAAGAAAAGAAAAAAGAAAGAAAGCTATGCGTGATTGTTAAATTTGAAAGAATTGCGTTTTATTTATTTATTTATTTATTTATTTATTTTCGTGACAGATGTGAACAATATTTTTTTTTTCAATGTATTGTTTTTTTTTCTTTTCCTCGTATTGTCATGGTTGGATTTGAAGTAATTGTTTTATTTTTTGTTTATTATTTTTTGAACGATCTTTTCTTTTCTTTTTCTTTCTTTCTTTTGTTTGTTGTTGTTGTTGTTGTTGTTGTTGTTGTTGTTGTTGTTGTTGTTGTTGTCTAAACTTTTTTTCCTTCACTGCATCATGTCTAAATCATTCATCTATATTTTTTTCCTCTTTTTTTCTTTTAAACTTGCTTTTCCTTATTGTATTCATACCTTTTTTTTCATATATTCTAGACTCTGTGCATTTTCCCTTTTTTTCCTACCTTGTCCTTGTGTTTATTTCTATTTATTATTTTTTTCATCATTTTTATTACATCGTGTCTAGAATCTCATATTTATTTTTCCTCTTTATGTTTTTTCTCTTGGTTTTTCCTCTCGTGTTTTTTTTTTCTTTCCAATCATTATTATTATTACTCTTATTTCTCCTTTTACATTTTTTCTTTTTTTATTCTCATTTCTCCTCTCACTTTGCCTTTACTACTACTTTTTTTCTTAATATTGTATCATATACACTACCTTATTTTTTTCTTTTTTTCTTTTTCTTCCTCTTACTGTATTTTCTTTTTTTTTTTACGTTACATCTCGTCTACACCATCTGATTTTTTTTCCCTCTTTCCTACCGTGTGCTTATTACCGTGTGTTTATTTATTTATTTATTTTTCCCCTTCCCCCCACCCTCCCCTTAGTGAGTGCATTAGGGGATTAACTCGAGCATAGCAAGCGAGTGTGGAGCGATTCCGGTGTTTTTTTGCAGGATCTAATCGCCCTCTCGTGCTGCGTGGCCCCGCTGCAGGTGAGACTGACGCTGCACCTGCGCTACACCTGTCACGATACACCTGCGCTACACCTGTTATCAAACGTACAAATGTTCTACACTTTTGATACACCAGTGACACACCTGTCCTACACCTGTGACGATACACAAACACTATACCTGTGATGACACCTGCGTTATACCTGTCACGATACACCTGTCCTACACCTGTGATATACCTGTGATACACCTGTCCTATACCTACTCCTACACACACCTGTCGGGATGAGGAGCTGCTTAATTAAATTCTGTTTGCATTGACGTTCTTTGTATTTTTCTGTGTTTATTATTATTATTTTTTTTCTTTGTTTTTGTCTTCTACTTTTTTTTCTTTTTTTGTTTTCCTACTTTATTTATATTTTTGTTTATTTTTATTTGTTTTTCAATGATGCTTTTATTTTTTTCTTTCAATTTACTTTTTAATGATATTCTTCTTTCTGCTTTTTTTTTCTTCAGTATAAAGGTTTAATTTGTCTCCTCCTCTCTCTCTCTCTCTCTCTCTCTCTCTCTCTCTCTCTCTCTCTCTCTCTCTCTCTCTCTCTCTCTCTCTCTCTCTCTCTCTATCTATCTATCTATCTAGTGTTTGTGTATTGCTGGTTTGGATGTGCTCGTTTTCTGTTTAGATGTGGTCGTTTTCTGTTTGGATGTGGTCGTTTTCTGTTTGTTTGGATGTGGTCGTTTTCTGTTTGTTTGGATGTGCTCGTTTTCTGTTTGTTTGGATGTGCTCGTTTTCTGTTTGTTTGGATGTGCTCGTTTTCTGTTTGTTTGGATGTGCTCGTTTTCTGTTTGTTTGGATGTGCTCGTTTTCTGTTTGTTTGGATATGTTCGTTTTCTGTTTGGATGTGCTCGTTTTCTATTTGGAAGTGGCCGTTTTCTGTTTGGAAGTGCTCGTTTTCTGTTTGGATGTGCTCGTTCTCTGTTTGGAAGTGCTCGTTTTCTGTTGTCTTAATATTTATTTATGTTCCGGTTATTTGTAAACAGAAACAAATAAATAAAGAATGACAGACACAGGCAATCTGAGAGAGAGAGAGAGAGAGAGAGAGAGAGAGAGAGAGAGAGAGAGAGAGAGAGAGAGAGAGAGACGTTAAAGGGAGAAAACTTACAAGCAAAGCCTTTCATAACAGTAATAATAAGAGTAATTAATAATGATGATGATGATGATGATAATAATAATAATAATAATAATAAAGATCATACGCAGTAAAAATGGAGCCAAAAAATATAAATAAACAAGAAAACTAGAGGAGGAGGAGATAGAAGAGGAGGAGGAGGAGGAGGTGGAGGACGAAGAGGAGGAGGAGGAGGAGGTAGAGGACGAAGAAGAAGAAAGCCTTGTTACTGTCATCACCACTGCCACTGTTACCCTCCTCCTCCTCCTCCTCCTCCTCCTCCTCCTCCTCCTCCTCCTCCT
>NC_087158.1:2382500-2387500 GCF_035594125.1 Scylla paramamosain | reverse complement strand
AATAATTGAAAGCCGCCACGTCCTTTGGGGAAAAGGGTCGTTGCAGAGAGAGAGAGAGAGAGAGAGAGAGAGAGAGAGAGAGAGAGAGAGAGATAAAAGTGTATGTCAGTGAATGAAGACAGAGTAAGTTTAAAGGGTTGCTAAAGGAGGAAGGGAGAGGAAGAGGAGGAGGAAGAAGAGGAGGAGGGAGAAGAGGAAGAATGGAGTGTCGACATTTTATTAAGCTCTCTCTCTCTCTCTCTCTCTCTCTCTCTCTCTCTCTCTCTCTCTCTCTCTCTCTCTCTCTCTCTCTCTCTCTCTCTCTCTCTCTCTCTCTCTCTTTATCAGTGACTTGCCTCTTCTCCTTCGCTCTCCACTCAGCCTCTAGGTATTCTTTTTATTTTCTTGTCTTTTCTTTCCTTTCTTGTCTTTTCTTCCCTTTTATTGTCCTTTCATTCCTCCCCTTCGCTTCTACGCCTTTTAACTTACTCTTCTTCTCTTCTATATCTTCGTTTTCTTTCTCTTTCCTCTCCTGTTATTTTCTTCTCTTGCCTCATTCTGCTGTGTTGCTTCACTTTCTATCGCTTTCTTTATTTTTCCTTCCTTTATCTAGCCTTCCTTTCTATTCTTTTCTCATATCCTTGTTTTTTTAATTTTGTTCCGTTTTCTTTTTTTACTTTAGTCTCCTCTTTTCTTCCCTTCTTCCCCTTTTCTTTTCCCTCTCCTCTCCTCCCCTTTCCTTTCCTTCCCTTAACTATCTCTTCCTTCTTTCCTTCCTTCCTTCCTTCTTTCTTTTCGTTTATCTCCCCTTCCCTTCCTCCGTCTTTCCTTCCTTTTTCTTCCCTTCTCTTCTCTTCTCTTTTCTCTTCTCTTCTCTTCTCTTCCCTTTGTCATCTCCCATTCATCCATTCCTCTCTCCACATTAAACTTTCCGCCAGTTTTCCTTCTCTTGTCACCTTCCCTCCCACACACACTCCCCCCTTTTCCTCCCCTTCCCTCCCTCCCTCCCTCCATTTCTCTATGTATCATTTATTGCCCTGTAGGAAAAGAATGTTATCCCTCCCTCCCTCCCTCCCTCCCTCCATTTCCCTCCATCTCTCATCTCTTCCCTCTCGCCCTCCCTCCTTCCCTTCCCTCTACCCTTTCCTCAGCTGACGTTTCCTGAACAAATGGAGGTCTGAGGGAGGGAGGGGAGGGGAGGGAGGGAGGGAGGGAAAGGAGGGAAGGAGGAAAAAAAGGGTTATGCGTTTCTCGTTTTTTTTATTAAGATTTTGATAGTGTTTTCGTATTTCTCTCTCTCTCTCTCTCTCTCTCTCTCTCTCTCTCTCTCTCTCTCTCTCTCTCTCTCTCTCTCTCTCTCTCTCTCTCTCTCTCTCTCTCTCTCTCCCAAGTTCTAATATTTGTTGTATTAGTGGACTATTGTGTTTGTTCCTATTATTATTATTATTATTATTATTATTATTATTATTATTATTATTATTATTATTATTATTATTATTATTATTATTATTATTACTACTACTACTACTACTACTACTACTACTCTTGACTGCTTCTATGTTCTGATTGTTAATTTTCATTCCCTCACTTGAAGATTGTAGGTTATTTATTCATACATATATATACTGATTTATTTTCATAGTAGTAGTAGTAGTAGTAGTAGTAGTAGTAGTAGTAGTAGTAGTAATAGTAGTAGTAACAAACATTAATCCTCTCTTACTTGTATATCTCACTTTCTTATATATCTTTCTTTACTATCCCTCCCTGCCTCATATATCTTCCCCTTTCCTCCTCCTCCTCCTCCTCCCCTCCTTCCCCCTTCCTCCCCTCGTCCCCCTTCAGCCACTCTCACAACCCTCCTTTCCCTCCATTTCCTCCCCTCTCAGACATTATCTTCCAGCCCATTTCATGTGTTTTCCCTCTTTATCACAGATTCCCTCTTAATCATCTTCCTTTACTACATATTGTACCTTTCCCTTCCTTATCATCATTTTGTTTTACCTCCCTTTTTATCAGCTCTGCTTGTTTTGTTGTTTGTTTGTTTATTTTTTTATTTATTTATTTTTTTACGTTGGTTCGTTGTGTTTTTATTATTTATCTGTTTTGTTTGTTTGTTTGTGTGATGTTTTTGTTTGTTTTGTTTGTTTGTTTGTTTACTTAGTGGTGTTTATTTTTTATCAGTTATCTTTCCTTTTTATTTTATCATTTATTTATGTATTTGTTTATTCTTTCATTCGTTCGTGTTTTTTTTTTCAACGGCAGTCATTTATTTATTTGTTTACGTATTTATTCCTTTATTCATTCCTTTATTCATTCATTCATTCGTATACCTTTTCATCTGCATCCTTATTCAGTGAGATATCTATGTATATGTCCACCTATTTATTTATTTATTTATCTATTTATTAATTCACTTATTCTTATTTCATCTTCATCTTCACCTTTTGCTCTTACATTCCACTCACCTGTTTAGACTCCCCCCTCTCTGCTGGATAATTAGTTTTAAAGGTGAGAGTAAGATGCCTCAAACTCCCCTTTTTGTTGTTATTTCCACCCTTCCACCCTGAACCACTCCACACTCCTCCACTCTCCACTCTCTACCCATCACCTTCCACTCAACAATTCCTTCACCTTTTAGCCTTCCACCTTCCTCCATCTCCACCCTACACCCTTACACTCTCCTCCACCCTTCCTACACCTTTCAGCCTCCACCCTTTCACCCTCCATCCATCCACCATCCCATCCTTCACCCTTCTCCCCTCCATACTCCACCCACCACCCACCCACCACCTTCCTCCACACTATAGAGTTCCTACACCCTCAAACACATTAGCCAGAGTAACAACACAACTGCAACACACCTGAAATACACCTACCTGTTCATTGCGCCCTAACCTGCCATCAGAGCCTCAGGTGTGTGTGTGTGTGTGTGTGTGTTTGGGGGGAGTGTTATAAATATTTCTCCATTATTTGTTAGGGTTTAAAATTCATGTTGTGCCATCACTGCTAACACCTGGTTTAATTAGTTTTGGCGTGTCCAGGTGAGTGCGTTTTTTTACTGTTATTCCTCGTTGTCTTGCATTCACTGAGCACCTGCCACTTGTGTTTTTATGTTTTTTTTTTTTTTTTTTTTTTCTCTCTCTCTCTCTCTCCTTCCCTCGAGCGTTCACCAGTCATGGGAGTGTTGAAAAGTGAAGGGGGGCGGGGCTTGTTATTCGTTTGACCAATGGGGAGCCTGGAAAAGTTTTTAAGTCTGCTCTTTTTTTCTGGTTGTTGTTGTTGTTGTTATTGTTGTTGTTGTTGTTGTTGTTCTTTTATTTCTTCTTCATTATTATTATTATTATTATCATCTTCATCATCATCATCATCATCATCATCATCATCATAATTATCATCTTTTCATTAATGACATACCGTATTCATTCAAGAAGTGTGGTATCCTCGTCACCACCACCACCACCACCACCACCACCACCACCACGAACTAAGACGAATTTTTATATATTTTTCCCTATCAAGGTGTTCTTAATTCCCACGCCTCACCTGAATCTTCTCTCCCGCACAGGTGAGGACGCGATCATTGCTGCACAGGTGTTGGGAACCTCTACACAGCGCCAGGTGAGAGAGAGAGAGAGAGGGGAGGGGGGGACATTACCAGGAATATTTTGTACTTCTTGGAATGCTTCTATTCTTTATATTATCTTTTATCCTCTCGCCATCTTCCTCATTTTCTCATTCCCGCTCTTCCCGTTACTTTCCCCCCCCCCCCTTTTTCACCCCTCGGCCGCCTCTCCCAGCGCCGCGTCCTCATTCAGACCCCCCCTCGTCTTCCCCGCCATTTATCCATCGGGGGTTCATAATCACTCGTTTATTTCCCCTGCGAGGCGGTGGAAGATGGATATCAGTTCCTCTTACTCATTACACCTCTCTCTCTCTCTCTCTCTCTCTCTCTCTCTCTCTCTCTCTCTCTCTCTCTCTCTCTCTCTCTCTCTCTCTCTCTCTCTCTCTCTCTCTCTCTCTCTCTCTCTCTCTTTGCTTACCTGTTTTCCTTCATGCCTTTCTTTTGCTTCTTTTTTTGTTTTCGTTCGTTTCTTTTTTCTTTCCTTTTTTACTTCATTCTTCTCTTCGCTTTTTTTCCTTTCTTCCTTTTTTTCTTTATTTATTTATATACCTGCTTATTATTTCCTTCCTTTTTTCCTCCTATTTCATTGTCTTTACTGTTCCTTTTCTTGTCTTTTCTCTTCCTTTTCCCTCACTCCATTTATTTTTCTGTCTCTCTCCTTCCTTTCCTCACCTTCCCTTCTCTTCTCTTCCCTTCCCTTCCCTTCCCTTCCCTTCCCTTCCCTTCCTAACTCCCTGGCTGCCAGATCCTTCCCTTTTCCTTCCTCTGCTATTCCCTTTCTCACTTCACCTACCTTCTGTCTCCCTCCCCTTCCTCCCCTTCCTCCCCTTCCCTTCTTTAACCATCCACCTATCTACTCTCCCAACTTATCTTCCCTTAACTATTTTTCTTGTCAAATCTTCCTTTTTATCTTTCCCATTCTCTCCCTTCCTCCACCTGTCTTTCTTTTATCTTCTATTTCCTTACTCCATCTTCCAACTTATCTTACCAAATTATCTTTTCTTATCTGCTTTCCTAATTTACCTATCAAACCTTCTTCTTATTCCTATCATCTTTCCTTCCCATCCTCTCTTTCACTAATTCCACCTGCCTCCACCTTTCTCCTTCTCCACTTACTTACCTCTCCAGTCTTCCTTCATATCTTCTCTCTGTCCCTCATTTCACCTACCTCCACCTCCTTCTTCCTCTTCCTTCTCTTCCTTCTCCACCCACTTCCTCCTTTCTCCTTCTTATCATCATTCCTTCCTTCATTCCACCTACCTCCACTTCCTTCCTTCCCCTTCCTCACGCATCCACTCACTTACCAGGGAGTACGGGGCTAGGCAGGTACCTCGTTCGTCCCCTGATCACCTGCGCTCTCCCTCCCGGGTCCCCGCCGCGTGGTCCCATCGGGGGGAGT
>NC_087158.1:2365000-2372500 GCF_035594125.1 Scylla paramamosain | reverse complement strand
GAACCACTGAATTAGACATTTGGACCTCTCTCTCTCTCTCTCTCTCTCTCTCTCTCTCTCTCTCTCTCTCTCTCTCTCTCTCTCTCTCTCTCTCTCTCTCTCTCTCTCTCTCTCTCTCTCTCTCTCTCTCTCTCCTGCAGCTGGTGGTGAAGAGTTGGTGGTGATGTTATCGGAAAGGTGTTCCATGAATTATTTTTATTATTTTTTTGTCATTGATTTGTTGTTGTTGTTGTTGTTGTTATTATTATTATTATTATTATTATTATTATTATTATTATTATTATTATTATTATTATTATTATTATTATTATTATTATTTTGCCTCCAACACCCCTACACATATATTCCTACTATTCCCATTTAATATTCTTGTGTTCTTTGTATTTATTTTGTGGTGCACATCATAGCACTTCCTACAAACTCACCCTTAACTTCCCTTCACCCACATACATTCAGAGAGACAACACCAATTACACTATACCTCACGAAAACAAACAAACAAACAAACAAACAAACAAGCACACTGATAGGCAAACATACACAAGCAAACACAAACACACACACACACACACACACACACACACACACACACACACACACACACACACACACACACACAGACAGACAATAATGAACACATAACTTCCGTCAAGCAGGTAATGGCAAATAGTGTACCTGTCGTGCTGTTAATTGGTCAAGGTGTGTCAGGTACTAAATCAGGAGAACACTATATTACCTGACAATTAACACGCCAGAGGATCGATAGCAGGTAATACATCACGCACCTCATTACATTCACCTCTCCTATCACCTGTACACTCCCTCCAACACTTGTACAGTCATTTCTAACTCGTACAAACACATCTAACACTTACACAGCCACTCCATCGTCTATACAGTCACCCCAACACCTGTACAGTCACCCCAACACCTGTACAGTCACCCCAACACCTGTACAGTCACCCCAACACCTTTACAGTCACCCCTAACACCTGTACAGTCACCCCAACACCTGTACAGTCACCCCAACACCTTTACAGTCACCCCAACACCTTTACAGTCATCCCTAACACCTGTACAGTCACCCCAACACCTTTACAGTCACCCCAACACCTTTACAGTCACCCCAACACCTGTACAGTCACCCCTAACACCTGTACAGTCACCCCAACACCTGTACAGTCACCCCAACACCTGTACAGTCACCCCAACACCTTTACAGTCACCCCAACACCTGTACAGTCACCCCAACACCTGTACAGTCACCCCAACACCTTTACAGTCACCCCAACACCTGTACAGTCACCCCTAACACCTGTACAGTCACCCCAACACCTTTACAGTCACCCCAATACCTTTACAGTCACCCCTAACACCTGTACAGTCACCCCAACACCTGTACAGTCACCCCTAACACCTTTACAGTCACTCTTAACACGTACAAACACTCCTAACACTATACAAATAATCGTATACTTGCACAATCCTTTTGAACACCTGTATAATTACCTGTGAGCCTCTAACTACCTGCACGTGAGTCCTTTGATTAATAGTGACATAAATCGTTTGAGTAACCCTTGATGATTTACCGTCTACCTGTGAGCCATTGATGAAGCCTTCGATTACTGATAACACTTAATAAGTCGTCTAAGTAATTCTAAATGTAACACGGTGCTAGTAATGAAAGGGTTGATGTTGTTGTTCTTTTTTTTTAAGGGGGGTTATTTATTTATTTTTTGGGGGGACTTTTTTTATGAGAACTTCCATTCCTCACTCCTTCAGCTGCCAGTGTGGTCTTGGTGTCACTCCCTTCACTCTTTCCGTACCAGTGGCGTGGTTAGTGGAAGGCTTTGATTTTTTTTCTTTTCTTTTCTTTTTATTCTTTTTTAGGGTTTATTTATTTTCTTAGACTTTTTTTTTTTTTTTTTTATTTTCTTTATTTATTTTTTATTTATTTTTTTTAATAGCCATCCAACACCTTACTCCTTTACCTGCCAGTGGAGTCTTGTAAGCATTTTCTTCACTCTATCCGTACCAGTGGCGGAGTTGATGGAAAGGTTTCTTTTTTTTTTTTTTCTTTTTTCTTCTTTATTTTTGGGCCTTTATTTATTTATTTTATCTTTTCTGGACACATTTTTTATAAGAACTATTCAATTCCTCACTCTTTTACCTGCCAGTGGAGTGTTGCAACCATTTCCTTCACTCTGACCGTACCAGTGGCGCGGGTTGATGGAAAGAAGGGTCAATGTTTCAGTGCAGGTCTTCAAATCAGCGAGGGTAGAGTGAGGATTAGTGTGACGTCACCTTTCATACCCCTGTGGACCTCCCCAAGTAGCGGTGTTTGGTTCCTAATGGTCACTCTAATGACGCACCGCTATCGTGAAACTGTTGATTGTTCCTGTGTGTGTGTGTGTGTGTTTGTGTGTGTGTGTGTGTGTGTGTGGGGGGAGTGATCAATGGGGGGGCGGGTGTTTTGGGTGAAGTGGTATGGAGTCTTTCTACTTTACGTTAAATGATTCCAGGAAGCCAGTTCTCTTCGCCACACACACACACACACACACACACACACACACACACACACACACACACACACACACACACACACACACACACACACACACACACACTTTTCTTTGGGGGGAGGAAGAATAGGACGATTGGAAAGTGTGGGGGGCTTGGGGTATCCTTCTTCTTCTTCTTCTTCTTCTTCTTCTTCTTCTTCTTCTTCTTCTTCTTCTTCTTCTTCTTCTTCTTCTTCTTCTTCTTCTTCTTCTTCTTCTTCTTCTTCTTCTTCTTCTTCTTCTTCTTCTTCTTCTTCTTCTTCTTCTTCTTCTTCTTCTTCTTCTTCTTCTTCTTCTTCTTCTTCTTCTTCTTCTTCTTCTTCTTCTTCTTCTTCTTCTTCTTCTTCTTCTTCTTCTTCTTCTTCTTCTTCTTCTTCTTCTTCTTCTCTTCTTTTATTCTCGTTTTGTGTGTGTTTCCTTATTTTCCTTCCTTTTCTCCTTAATATTCATGGATTCTTTTCCCTTTGCTCTTTTTGACTTATTTTCCAGAGAGAGAGAGAGAGAGAGAGAGAGAGAGAGAGAGAGAGAGAGAGAGAGAGAGAGAGAGAGAGAGAGAGAGTACACGTATAAAAAAAAAGTTACATTTCAATTCACATTTCCAACTACCACTTGACAATGGCCGCCTTTTTTTTTGGGGGGGGGGGTGTGGGGAGGGGGGAGGGAAATAAGCAGTAAAAACATTTCGCGGAGTGAGGCGCGGAATTATGCAGCACACAGAATATCTTTGCCGCGGGAACTTTGGGACTTGTAAAATCTGGGGGGGTGGGGTGGGGGGTGGAGGGGGAAATGGCACTGAAACAATGGGGGAAAAAAGTAGAACAATTCTTTTTTTTTATCTCTCTCTCTCTCTCTCTCTCTCTCTCTCTCTCTCTCTCTCTCTCTCTCTCTCTCTCTCTCTCTCTCTCTCTCTCTCTCTCTCTCTCTCTCGCTCTCCCCGTCATAAATTCCAGAAACAGGTTAAAAATTAGGAACAAGATGTATTATTGTGTTTACCGTCAGTTTTGGTCAGTGGAGGAAAAATCTATAAAAAAAAATGCACAAGGAACGAAAGAAAACCACAAAGCCTCATTGCTAACCTCGTAAAGACGTCGTAGGAAAAATAGTACCTACCACATTTTCCTCAATTTTGTCCCGTAGAAGTATAATCTGGAGAAAAAGAAAAGCCACAGAGACAAAGAAAGAAAAATACTATGACTCCATTTTCCCAACGACGTAGCTTGCAGGAACAAAGACAAAAAAAAAAATATATTATTACATTTTGCCTCAACCTTTGGCCTGTAGAAGTAAAATCTGTAAAAAGAACACACACAATGGACAGAGAATAAGGAAAAAAAAACACAACAACTTTTTTTTCCAGCATCGTAAACTGTGGAAACAAGACAAGGGATAAAACTGAAAATTATTGCATTTTTCTCAGCCTTGACAATCAGAATGAGATGCACAGGTGAAGGGGACACAGGTGAGTGGACGCAGGTGGAGCACAGAGGGATTACACAGGTGCGCTTCTCGTGGTCAGCTCCATAAGTAATGTTTCGTTGCAGTAAAATCCCATGAGTCTGGAATATCCTGGAATTGTCTGGAATATGTGAGGCTCGTTGTCCTGAGCTCATGTCAAAAAGACTAAAGATTCGCTGGAAAAAATGGCACTCATTTTTTTTTTCCTTGTTGCTGTTGAAGTCGTTTATAATAACTAGTGTGTGTGTGTGTGTGTGTGTGTGTGTCGTGTATATAAATTTCAAAAAGCTTTTAATCCCATTAATTTGTGGCTTAAGTATGAAGGATTGGGGGCAAAAAAAGCCATATACCTCAGCTCATATGTACAGTTTAACTTTTTTTTTTATTCTGCAGAGGAACTATTTTATTTTAGCAGCAGAAATACACGACAACACTACAACAGTTGTAATACGAGTAGTAGAGAGGCTCATCACACGCGCTGGTCCTGAAATGTGAAGGAAACGAAGATGGTGAAGAAAAAAGAAAACGAGGAACACAAGATTTGCTTATATGATTGTGTTGCTCCACTGCCCTGTCCTCCTCCTCCTCCTCCTCCTCCTCCTCCTCCTCCTCCTCCTCCTCCTCCTCCTCCTCCTGCGGGTGCGTGGCTAAGGAAGACAAAGTAGTAGATTGGACAGACGCATAATTTTTGGCTTCCTCGCTTCCCTTCTTGGTTTCCTCCTTCCTCATATCTTCTCCCCATCATCTTCCCTCCTGCCGCAGTACCTCGTGATGGGCCGACCCTCCTTCCCTTCACTTGTTTCCTCCCATCGTGTGATTGTTGTTGTTGTTGTTGTTGTTGTTGTTGTTGTTGTTGTTTCTTTTTGGAAGTTAATGATTGGTGGTGGTGATGGTGGTTATTGTTATTGTTGGCTGTTGTTGTTGTTGTTGGTGGTGGTGGTGGTGGTGGTGTTAGTGGTGGTGATGGTGGTGGTGGTGTTGCTTTCTCCTTTATGATTAATGTTTATTGTTGGTGTTGATAGTGATGGTGGTGGTCGTTGTTATTGTTGGTTGTTGTTGTTGTTGTTGGTTGTTGTTGTGGTGGTGGTGGTGGTGGTGGTGGTGGTGCTGTAGTAGTTTTCTCTTTCTCAGAATTAATGTGTGTCGGTGCGTACGTTTGCCAGGCAGGGATAAGCGCAGTGGATACGAGTACGTGTAATATTAAAATTTTATTGTTCCCAGTAATGTAGGATTAGTATTAGTAATGGGCTGGGATTAAGACCTTTGCTGTTTATATATTGCTACATTTCCTTTATTTCTTTATCCACTTGCTGTCTTCATTTCGTTCTTTTATTATTTTTAATGAACAACAATAACAGAGAGAGAGAGAGAGAGAGAGAGAGAGAGAGAGAGAGAGAGAGAGAGAGAGAGAGAGAGAGAGAGAGAGAGAGAAAGCTACGTACCTACCTCTCCCCTCTCCTGTCCCCTACAAGTCTTCACGCCCCATTAACCTGTACATAAGCCACATTCCTCATTTTAAATCCCACTCTCGAATGGTCCCTTCCTTCTCTCCCTCCCTTCCTTACCTACCCCTAATATTTCCCTCCTTTTCCTCCCTCCCTTCTCTCCGTTAGCTCCAATATTCCCCTCTCTCCCTCCTTCCTTCCCTGCCTCCCTGCTTTACCTTTCTGGCCTAAAGGAAGAGGAGGAGGAGCAGGAGGAGGAGGAGAGTAAAGATGAATATGGGTCTGGATTTTCCGCCGCCTCGCTTCCCTTCACTGGGCGCCTCTTTCTGCCTCTTCAATTTTTGTTTAGTCTCCCTCACCATCTGTTGCATTTTTTACCTCCTCCTCCTCCTTCTCCTCCAGTAGCTCGAGGAGATCACCAGTGGTTTATTGTTTTTCTTGTTTTTTTTCTTATTTTTCACTTTTTTTTCGTTATTATGCCTGTTTTTTTTTTTTTGTTTTTTTTTAGCTTTTAAGTTGTCAAAACTGTTTCTTGTTTTCGTATTTTTTTTCCAGTTTGCATCGTTTTTTTTTTTCGTAAGCTTCCTCTTTTTATTTCTTCATTTTATTGATTAATGCTTTATTTATTTTATTTGTCGTGTGCGTTAATGTAGAAATGATAGTAGTAGTAGTGGTAGTAGTAGCAGCAGCAGCAACAGCAGCAGGTGCAGTAGTAGTAGTAATAGTTGTTTTTGTTGTTTTTGATTGTGGTGGTGGTGGTGATGATAGTAGTTGTGTTGGTGGTGTCATGCCAGCAGCACCACCACTAATGACAACAGTTTCATCCTAATAGCAGCAGTAGTTGATATTGTTTCAGCAGCAGCGGCGGCGGCGGCGGCGGTGGCGGCGGCGGTGGTGGTGGTGGTGGTGGTGGTGGTGGTGGTGGTGGTGGTGGTGGCAATAACATACTGGCTTTAAATTAGTGGAGTTATTGGTGTTGAGACGCTTATCATTCTTGTTCCTCTCGCGGTGTTGCTGTGTCCGTGTCCTTGGTGAACGGTGGGCTGCTGGAGGTTCACTTGAAGGTACGTTGTGTCCTGGGCGTGGCGGCAGCGGCGGCAGTAGCAATGGTGGTGGTGGTAGTAGTAGTAGTAGTAGTAGGTGGTGGTGGTGGTGGTGGTGACGGTGGTGAATTTATCTTCCGTGCGTGCGTGTGTGCGTGTGCGTTATTGGTGATGGTGGTGGTGGTGGTGGTGGTGCTCGTGTTCGTAATATATACGCAATATTTTCTTATTTTTTTCATCTCTTGCTATGATTTCCTTGGGTATGTACGTGCGTGTGTATGCGTTATTTTTTATTTATTTATTTTTTTTTATTTTGTGTGTGTGTGTGTGTGTGTGTGTGTATGTGCGTGCATTGTTGGTGATAATAGTGGTGGTGGTAGCGAATAAAGTTTTTCATCACTACTTGTTTTTTCTCCGCATTTTGTTTTATTTTTTATTGTGTGTGTGTGTGTGTGTGTGTGTGTGTGTGTGTGGGTGTGCGTGTGGGTGTGCGTGTGCGTGTGCGTATTGCTGTTGTTCGATAGTGATGTTAGTGGTAGCGAGTCAATTTTTTTTTTCCTTTTTTTTTTTTTTACATCACTACTTTTTCTCTCTGTACATATTTGTGTGTGTGTGTGTGTGTGTGTGCGTGCGTTTGAATGGTGATGACAGTCTGGTCCTCTTTTGCGGCAGCCTGGTAATGGTCAAAGAGATGATTGGCTTACTGGAATCAATCAGTTTGCTATTTTTCTCTTCCTTTTTACTCGCATTGTAATTGGAAAGAATCTGCGTCTTTTTTTCCCCCCAACTTTTTTTTTCCTCCTACCCTCCGCCCTGTTCTCTCTCTGTCTCTTTACCTCTCCCTCTCCTAACACACACACACACACACACACACACACACACACACACACACACACACACACACACAAAGGGGGTTATGATATCGCTTTGTGTCGAGTTGTTATTTTTCTTTCCTCGCAGCAATCTCTCTCTCTCTCTCTCTCTCTCTCTCTCTCT
>NC_087158.1:2355000-2362500 GCF_035594125.1 Scylla paramamosain | reverse complement strand
TCCAAATATCAAGAGTCGTGTGTCATCTCCCTGACCTCTGCTCTTTATCTCCCTTTTTTCCCTCCCTTTTTTTCCTTCTCTTTCCCTAAATTCCTCCTCCCTCTAGTATCTTCAGCTGTCTTCCTCCTATTTTTTATCCTCTTTTCCCTTTTCTCCCTTTTTTCTATTTCCTCCCTTCTTACGTTTATCTTCCTTTACCTTTTCCCTCCCTTTTTATCTCATTTCTTCCTGCTTTTCCTCTCCCTTGTTTATTTTTCCTTCTCCCTCCGTTGTCTTGTTCATTTTCCTTCTTCCTACTTTTATCTCGTTTCTCCCTTCTTTGGTTTCCTCCTCCTTGCATTGTCTTGTTCATCTCCTTCCTTTCTTCTTGTATCCCTTCACTTTATTTTCCTTGTCTCTCCTTTTTTATCTTCATCTTCTTCTCTACTTTATTTACACTTCTTGTTTTATTTCTTCCAGACTCATTCTACTTCGTTACCTGCTTTCCTTTCCCTTTCTTCCTTTCTTTCGTTTCTTCCTCCCTTTCCTTCCCTTCCCTTCTTCTTTCATTTCCTTCCTTCCTTTTCCTCATTCCTTCCTTCCTTTCTCTACTTCCCTTTCTGTTCTTCCTTTCTTCCATTTCCTTCCTCTTCACTTCCCTTCCTTCCTTCCTTCCTTCCTTCCTTCCTTCCTTCCTTCCTTCTCTCTACTTCCCTTCTATATTCCACTTCCTTTTCTTCATTCCTACTTTATCTTCCTCCAGTTTCTTTCCTCCATACTCTGTCGCCTCTACTTCCCTCCCTCGTGATCTTTCCTTCACTTTTTTTTTTTATTCCTTTTATTTTTTTCTCGTTCTCTCTCTCTCCATGCTCTTATCTCCCCCCGTCAGTCCCTTCCCCCTCTAATCTTTCATCCATTTCTCCTCCTGTCTCCCTCCCTGCCTCCCTGCCTTACCCATTATTCATGTTTCCTTCCACTCCCTCGCTGTGATAATGACGCTGGATTAGGTAAGGGAAAGAAATACTCAGAAGCTTATTAAAAAAAGGGGGAAAAAAGGGGAAAGATTCATAGAGGTAATAAAACACTTAGTAATGGTATTGGGAAAGAAAGGAACACAAAAGGTAATTACAAAAATATTTCTTGATTTATTAATTCAGAGAAGGTGGTAGTAGTGGTGGTGGTGGTGGTGGTGGTGGTGGTGGTGGTGGTGGTGGAATTACTAGATTAAGTGGAAGACGTGGACGAAAAGGATGAGAAAAGTGTAAGAGAGGTGGAAGAAGAGTAAATACAAGAGCAGGAGGAAGTAAAAGAGGAAGAGAATGTGAAAGAACTGGAAGAGGAGAAAATGGAAAAGGAAAAGAGGAAAAGTGGAAGAGGTATAGTAAATGGAAGAGGTGGGAGAAGAGGAAGAGGAAGTAAAGTAGAAGAGGTAGAATAAGTGGAAGAAGTGGATTTTGTAAAAAAGAGTAGGAAAAGTGGAATTAGTTAGTGGAAAAGATAGAGGAACTCGAAGAAGAAGAGAAAGAGAAGGAAAAAAAAGATAAAATAAAAAAATAAGTGGAAGAAGAGGTGGAGGAAAAGTGGAATACCTAGAGAAAATAGAAAAGACAAAAAACATGAAAAAGAAAAGAAAGAGAAGAAAGAAAAACGAAAAAGAAAAGAAAGAGAAGAAAGAAAAAAAGAAAAACGCAAGTGGAAGAAGAGGTGGAGGAAATAGAGTAGTAGAGGAGACACACCACACAAGTAGCAGGATTTACGGGCCTAACTCCAGAAGCGTGTGGAAGATGAGGGTGGAGATTGCACCAGTGTATTGAGGCCCCGGGGAGCAGAGACAAGCACACAGTCTTAGGAACTTAACCAAGATAGATTGCACACTGCCGCCTGCCTGACTCGTGAGTGTGGTAGGGACCGCTGCTTGCAACACACCCGCCACTCTGCCGCGCCGCCCTCCTTCCTCCTCCCCTGAAGTGGGATTGATAGGTCATGATGTGCGAGTAATAGTAAAGATATGAGGATTATCAGTGATGTTTTTGAATTGTGTGATTGTTAAATGGTATCTCCTCCTTCCTTCTTGACGTTTGAAGTGGATTTGATAGATCGTGATAAAGAAAAGTGATAGTAAATAAATAAACAGGTAAAAACTTATTAAGTATTGAAGCTTTAAACTGTATGAAATTTAAATAAAGCCACCACTTTTCTCCTTCATGAAACTTGAAGTAATAGAACTGATGAATTATGACGAGAGAGAGAGAGAGAGAGAGAGAGAGAGAGAGAGAGAGAGAGAGAGAGAGAGAGAGAGAGAGAGAGAGAGAGAGAGAGAAGGATAAACAGTGAACCTTTGAACAGTATGAAAGTGATACCTTGTTGAAATAAAAGTAATAGAAGGAAAGAAAAGAGTGAAAAGATGAAAGCAAAAATAACACACGGAGAGAAAACACAAAAGATGTATTTGAGCCAAGTAATAAAAACTGAAAAAGAAAGAAAAAGACCAAGAAGATAAAAGAAAACAAGACCAAAAAGTGTTGAGAGAGAGAGAGAGAGAGAGAGAGAGAGAGAGAGAGAGAGAGAGAGAGAGAGAGAGAGAGAGAGAGAACATGAAGAAGAAGAAGAAGAAGAAGAAGAAACACAAGAACACGAGAAACAAAGCCACCAAAAATAACAAACAAACAAAACACAAAAAAAAAAAAAAAAAGGAAGCTGAGAAAGAAAGAAAAGAAAAAAACACAACAAAATAAGAATAAAGAACACAACCAGGGCAAAAACAAGAAGCGGAACCAAACAAGTCTCTTAGAAAAACCACGAAAAAAACAAAACTTAGACCACTTGAACTGAAATCCTGAAAACCCACACAATAAGACCCTTAAAAGAAGAGAAAGAAGAGAGAGAGAGAGAGAGAGAGAGAGAGAGAGAGAGAGAGAGAGAGAGAGAGAGAGAGAGAGAGAGAGAGAGAGAGAGAGAGCTTGTCGTTTGTCGTCCTCTGAGAAGGTAGAAGAGAAAGAGGAGAGGAGAGGAGAGGGTCTTTCATCAGTCAGAGGTGGATAATTTAGGTCACCTGTTTAATGTCCCAGCGAGACCATTCACCTGTTTATGTCGTACTCGATGAGCCTCGCCTCGTTAAGCTGAATTAGTTTTGCTCGTAATTCCCGATAACGAGCAGCAGGAGGAAGAGGAGGAGGAGGAGGAGGAAGAAGAAGAAGAAGAAGAAGAAGAAGAAGAAGAAGAAGAAGAAGAAGAAGAAGAAGAAGAAGAAGAAGAAGAAGAAGAAGAAGAAGAAGAAGAAGAAGAAGAAGAGGAGGAGGAGGAGGAGAAAAGGGTGATAGAGGTAATGGCCATTTTGTATACTTCTTTTGCTTTGCTTGGACGTGTGTGTGTGTGTGTGTGTGTGTGTGTGTGTGTGTGTGTGTGTGTGTGTGTGTGTGTGTGTGTGTGTGTGTGTTTTTTATTAATTACTGGTGTATGTTTTTTTTGTTTTTTTTTTATCAATTTATTCGTGTGCTTCTTTCTTTACGTATTTCTTTATTTTTTCTTTGTTTCTTTCTTTTTATATTGATTGACTGATTAATTGTTATTGTTATTATTTTTTTGGGGGGTAGGAGTGCTGACAATGCCCAGCTATGAGAGAGAGAGAGAGAGAGAGAGAGAGAGAGAGAGAGAGAGAGAGAGAGAGAGAGAGAGAGAGAATGGTGCATGATGCCGCGTTTTGTTGCAGCCTCGCCATCAATTCACCGTCAATGAATCTACACTTGATCACACTTTCACGCAAGCTTAATCTATTCTTTTATGCTCCCTATGTAAAAACACCACCCCTTCTCACCCCTCCCCCCTTCACCCCTCCATTGAACAATCACCCTCTACCTTCCACCTTTCCCCTTCACTCTTTCCCCTTCACCCTTTCCCCTTTCCACTTTCCCCTTCATCATCACACCTATCTGTTTCAGCGCAGGTGAGTCAGGATATGCGAGAATTGTTACCTGTGAATCTCTCCTTGATTACTGACAGGTGACGGTGACGGCTCCTACCTGTCCCTTACCTGTCCGCTCGTCACCTGCCGCCACACCTTGTCCTTTCTTGTCTGTTAAAAAGAAGAAAAAAAGATAAAAAGTTGATGAGAAAATAACTTGTCACTGCATGTTTCCCCCGCCCCGCCCTGCCCTGCCCTGCTCTTTGGCTGCCTTAGAGGAGGAGGAGGAGGAGGAGGAGGAGAGCGTTCGCATTGTCAATTTCCAGAGTTCCAGGACGGCAATGGTTGAGTTGTGTCCTGGAAAAGTAAGGTAAAGCATGAGTGTCTCTCTCTCTCTCTCTCTCTCTCTCTCTCTCTCTCTCTCTCTCTCTCTCTCTCTCTCTCTCTCTCTCTCTCTCTCTCTCTCTCTCTCTCTCTCTCTCTCTCTCTCTCTCTCTCTCTCTCTCTCTCTCTCTACGCCATCAACATGAGAGTGAGCGAGAGAGAGAGAGAGAGAGTTTAGTAGAGTTTAGCATGAAAAAAACTCCAACAAACTTTTGACAACTATTCAATCCTCATCTTCATTCAACTTTTTGCCCAAGTTAGATTACTTCACTCTTATTTAGGCGTGTTCCCCCCGGCGGGCCGTAGCCAGGCAGGCGCGTAATGAGTGCTGGCCGGAGTTCCTTGGGGAGTGGAGGGCGCTGGGAGAGAGAGAGAGAGGGAGAGGAGACTGAAGGTAGAAGGAGACAGAGGAGGGGGTGGCATGGGGACAAGGGAACACAGACAGGGGACAGAGAGGGGTAACAGAGAATAGAATAGGAAGATCGAGCGTTGCGGGCCATGAGAGAGAGAGAGAGAGAGAGAGAGAGAGAGGGAGAGGGAGACAAAGGAAGGGTACAATTGCAGAGTGGAGTGGCGTAATGAGCAACTGTTTTATTTTCAGCCGCGCTAATAAAACTCACCCCGAAATTGGTCTTATTCCTCCGGGGACGTGTAGTGAAGAATGGAGCGAGAGAGAGAGAGAGAGAGAGAGAGAGAGAGAGAGAGAGAGAGAGAGAGAGAGAGAGAGAGAGAGAGAGAGAGAGAGAAAAAAAAAAAAATACGAGTTAATCACCTCGATATATAATGGGAAAGACGTTGAAGGGAAATAAAATGTTGAGTGTAGTTGTTTGTTCATCTCGTCGTGAAATAAAAGGATTACCCATGAAATTGGTCTCGCGGAGGTGGAATAGAAAACGTGAGTCTTCCTAAAGCAAAGGGTTGATTGTTGTTAGCAGTGATAGATAGTGAGGAAGAAAAGTTAAATAGGACAAAATAATAGTAGTGTTGCTTTTTTTTTTTTTTTACCTTAGTTTGTCAAATTATCAAGTTATTATTTTCTTTCGTTCTAGTTGCTTTATTTCCTTTTTAATTTCCGTTTTTTTTTTTTTTTCCTGTTTCCAAGTTATTCGCCCCACCCTTGTTATTTTGTTAAGTAGGACAGAATAATAATAGTTTTTTTTTCCATAGTTATTCAAATTATTAAGTTTATCGTTGTAGTTATTGTTTCCTTTTAGTTTCCTTTTTTTTCCTGTTTCCAAGTTATTCATCCCGTCCTTGTTATTTTGTTATTCAAGTTATGTTTTTTTTTTTTTTTTCGTTCAGGTTACTCTCACCTCGTCATTTTTTTTTCCCTTCAATTTTCCAGGTATTCATCGCGTCATTAGTTATTCATATGCCTGTCCTGAAATCAAGGTAGTTTTTTTTTTCGTTCCCTTATCAATTTATTCGTTCCGTTTCCAAGATTTTCATTCAGATTATTCCTTCAGTTTACATTTTTTTTTTTTTTTTGTGTGTGTGTGTGTGTTTTTCTCTTTGCTTCGTTTAAGGTATTTGTTCATTTCATTACGTCGTGAAATATGTACTCACTCGCTCTCTCACTCACTCACTCGCTCTCTCACTCACTCACTCACTCACTCGCTCAGTCTTTCACTCCATCCTCGACCTCCTCCCCTCTTTCTCTCCTTTTACATCGTCGCTATAATAGACCATTACTCTCTCTCTCTCTCTCTCTCTCTCTCTCTCTCTCTCTCTCTCTCTCTCTCTCTCTCTCTCTCTCTCTCTCTCTCTCTCTCTCTCTCTCTCTCTCTCTCTCTCTCTCTCTCATACACACACTTTACCGCCACAAAAGAACACAAATGAAGCCGCACAGATGAATAGAAATTTTGAATGTTGATTACACGCAGCATTACGCACTTTTTCCCTCCTTAGTTTAGTTTCCCTCACTCGTGACGATGACGAAAGAAAACGAAATACATGGCCTTGCTCTGCTCTCTGGTCTCTGGTCTCTCTCTCTCTCTCTCTCCACATTTCTTTATTTTATTATTTTTTTTCCTGTGTTCTTAAGCCTCTTTTTTTCATCTTTTTATTTTGGCTTTCCCAGAACACTCTAAGAGAACCCTTTATGCCCACAACCTAATATTTCTGCTCATTTCTGACATTTCTGAAGTCTGCGTTGTGGGTCTGAAAAAGCTTCACTATTTTTTCTCGTTTTTCTTTAGTGGTCTTAATGTCCCTTTAAAGATTTTTTCAGCCGTGGACAAAGGTGACTTCTTGCTGGAGGAAGGTGGGTGCAGGAGGAGGAGGAAGAGGAGGAGGAAGGAAGGAAGGAAGGAAGGAGGATGGGGAATGGGAGATAAGAGGAAAGAGACAGGAAGACGTAGAGAGAGAGAGAGAGAGAGAGAGAGAGAGAGAGAGAGAGAGAGAGAGAGAGAGAGAGAGAGAGAGAGAGAGAGAGAGAAAGACAAAATGAGAGGAGAAAAATGTCAGAAAATAAGAAATGAACCGGCTTGAGAGAGAGAGAGAGAGAAAGAGAGAGAGAGAGAGAGGGGAGGGGAGCACTGCCTTATTGGTGGTGGCCGCGTCAGCCTCGCTTCACTTCCTACGTTGTTTCATTTCCCGCACTTTTTCCCCTGTGGGCGTGGCGCGGCGGGCGGCCTGCCAGGTAATTACATGCTTGTGTGTATTTCTGGAAACTTTTGCTTGTTTGCTGTCAGAGGTCGCGGCGGTGGTGGTGGTGGTGGTGGTGGTTGTGTGCGTCAGGCTGTTGCTCTCACTGTTACTGTTGTTGACTGTTGCTTTTCCTTCCCTTCCTTTGCCTTCTGTAACAACCTGTGGCCTGTGAAATGAAAAAAAGAAATAGTTTGGGTAGTGTTTCCTTCCCTTGTGTGTGTGTGTGTGTGTGTGTGTGTGTGTGTGTGTGTGTGTGTGTGTGTGTTTGTGTTAACATTTACTTTTCTCGTGGGTGCTTCATGACTGACGTGCTTCCTTTAATTCTGCTGTGATTCTGTGGTGCGAGAAAGTTAACACAGTTTCCCTCATCATTCCCAGCACCCCATTACTATCTCATTACTCTCCCTAACTTGTGTCACTCTCGCGAAGGAGTGGAGTGGTGTGAAGGAAATGTCATTATCATCACCCTCTTATTTCCTATTATCTCTTGACTTACTTAACTTGTCGCGCCGAGATTAACAGAAGCTGACAGGGTAGAGGAAAAGTAACGTTATAAGTGCCATCACCTATTACGTGTTCATTATTAA
>NC_087158.1:2347500-2350000 GCF_035594125.1 Scylla paramamosain | reverse complement strand
CTCAGCCTTTCCCTTCACGCTCCTTCCCTCCCATCCCATCCCATCCTGCCCGGGCTCTCCTCCACACTGACCCTCGCTGCATTCCTCTCGCGGGGCCTCAAAAGTTGCCCCACCAGATCTAGTGCAAGTATTCGAGGCGCAGCGTGTGGGGCGCGGGAGCAATGCGGGGCGCTGCAATATTGGCGGGGCGGCGGCAGGGGAATAAGTTACCATGTTCCCAGGCTGTTTCTCTCCTCCCCGACCTTCAGGAGAACCCATCCCTTACCATCGAGCGGGCCCCTGACAGTATCAAACGCCCTCTTTATTTCCCTGCGCCCAGTACTTTATGTGGGCCCTTGATGCTTTATCGTTTCTCCATCTCTCCTCCCTCTTCTCTGCAACTCTCATGCATGCACCTCTCGTTTTCTTTCATTTCCCCGGGGGGTTGGAGAGGAAAACGGGCTACTGGCGGAGGTTTATGTCTGTAATCCCGCTGTTACGTGCTGAAAAGTGATTCCAGCACTGGCTTGAAGGGATTCCACGCCGCGTCAAGGGATCGGATTACGAGGTGGGCTGTTACTGCGATCCTTTTAATACCCCCTACCCCCTCCCCCCGATAACCTGCCCGCCACAGAAAACGGAGGTGATGAAGTTGAAACGCGAAAGCAATTCCCGCGTGTTAACCTTTTATACCATGCCGAGAAAGAGAGAAGGGGGCGAGGGGGGGGACATGGGGCGTGGATAGAAGGCCCAGTTTGAGGACAGTCAGGGGGAGGGAAGAATGTGGCGGCCGTGAAAGGACGACTGGAGGAGGAGGAGGAGGAGGAGGAGGAGGAGGAGGAGGAAGAAGAGGGACGGGGGGAGGGGAAGGAAGAGGAGGGAGGGTCGAGGGCCGAAGGAAACGGAAATTGTCTGAGAAAAGAGAGGATGAAACGGGAACCCACTGCAACGTAAAAGGCAAGACTAGAAGGAACTGTTGTGAGAGAGAGAGAGAGAGAGAGAGAGAGAGAGAGAGAGAGAGAGAGAGAGAGAGAGAGAGAGAGAGAGAGAGATTCCCAGGAGACGAACATTACATGAGAAAAACGGAAAAGGAAAGGAGAAACATAAGGAGAAAAATGAAAAGGAGGAAAAGGAGAAGGAAAAACCGAAGAAGGGGAATAGAAGAAAGAAGAGTAGGAAAAAGAATTAATAACCTCACATATACATCTCCATCCTCCACACCTTTCAAAAAACACACACACGAGCACACATCACCTTTGTCCCCTCAACTACACTGGTTAGCGGCGCACTCTAATCACTCTCTTCTGACTCCACCTTCCAAAACGGCAGAGAGACAGAGACAAACAGACGCACATTTTCTCTCTCCTCCAGCTGAGAACCTTTCGAACCCGGACAAGGGGGTGAAGTAGACGAGGAAGTAAGAGGAGGAAGAGTGAGATTGAAAGAGGAAAGGAGAGTTCAAGAGGAGTACAAAGGAATACAAAGGAAGTCGAAACAGCAACTTACCTTGAGGTTCTTACTAGGTCGTTTGGGTGCCAGGAGAGAGAGAATGGAGGAAAGAGGAAAGGAAAGAGAGGAAAGTTCAAGAGTGCCAGGGCCAGGAGGAGGAGGAGGAGAGGCGACAAGGGTAGGCGTTATTACAACCAGGAAATTTGATGGTGCTAGATACTGCCTTGCATTACCCCACCAAGACCAGCCGCAGACTGTATCAGCGGCCTTGATCTGCTGCGGGCCGTGGGGGACTTGACTTGGTGGCTTCAGGGGGGCGTGGTGATGGTGGTGGTGGTGGTGATAGCGGCGGCCTCCTACCTGCGCCCCGCCCACCTGTACTTGCAGAGAGAGAGAGTTGAAAGGCGGTAGGAAACGTCAGCAGTTGGCGGGAAAAAATGGACACGGAAAATTTGCGGTTGGGTGATG
The DNA here is from genome assembly GCF_035594125.1 of Scylla paramamosain. Taxonomy (NCBI): domain Eukaryota; kingdom Metazoa; phylum Arthropoda; class Malacostraca; order Decapoda; family Portunidae; genus Scylla; species Scylla paramamosain. The sequence goes on along the minus strand of NC_087158.1, from coordinate 2,348,104 downwards.
GTAATGTGTTTGTCTGACGGAGGGAGGGATGGCATGGCAGGCAGGGAGGGTAGGAGGGAAGAGAATGGAAATGGTGGAGGGAGGAAGGAGGGAAGGAAGGCAAGGAGGGGGGATGAGTGGCTGAACGAAAGCCTCGGGAAGTGAGTCAAGGTAGGGAGATAACATGTCTTTCAGGTGTGTGTGTGTGTGTGTGTGTGTGTGTGTGTGTGTGTGTGTGTGTGTGTGTGTGTGTGTGTGTGTGTGTGTGTGCGCGCGCGCGCGCGCGCGCCAGGAGGTAAATTTGTAGATACTCTGCAGGAGGAAGCGTGTGAGGAGATTGTGTTGTTTTACCTTGCTATCCTTACCTGTCCCTGAGAGAGAGAGAGAGAGAGAGAGAGAGAGAGAGAGAGAGAGAGAGAGAGAGAGAGAGAGAGAGAGAGAGAGAGGTCCTGGCAGACAGTGCCTCGCCGCGCCTCGGAAGGAATCAGGCGTCCATTAAACTTTGGCCGTCATCGTGTCCCTCGTCGCGCGTACAAACAGCAGAACACACTTTTATATGCACAGGAATTTAAGATGCAAACTTTTCAACTTTTCACGTTGGCGACGAATTTAGTGGCGCGGGTAC
>NC_087158.1:2340000-2345000 GCF_035594125.1 Scylla paramamosain | reverse complement strand
GTCGTGGGGTAATTAAGTCACTCGCTATAAATGTAAGTGGAATTTTTGCTCGTGTGACAAGCGTGGATGGAACTGCTGCTGGTGGTCTTCCTCCTCCTCTTCCTCTTTATCGTGAATTTGAACGCTTTCCACCATTTATTCAGTGTAAGTTCTGTTCTACATGTCATTATTTATTGTATATATTGATTTGATAGTCTTGGTTTGTGTTTGAGAAGTGAGCGTGTGTTAGTCTTGTCTGATGTTTGCCTTGATAGTGTGATTATTAATGTTATCAGTGAATGCAAATAGACACAAGAGGATTTGAAGTTGCAACAGAGAGATTCGGCTCCTAACAAGGCTATTAATTGCTATTGCTAATTACACTACTCTTCTCCAATTAAAAGTGAAGTGGCTGGTTCTCTTCCTGGTTCGCCTTCTGTGTCTTTTCTTTCTTTTCTTTTTCTTTCTCTTTCTTTCATTGTCTTTACTTATTTTTTATTTATTTATTCTCTTCTTTCTCGTTTGCTCTCTTCCTTTCTTTCCTTCTCTTTTTCTTGTTTTCTTTATTTATTTATTTATTCCCTTTTTCTTTTGCTCTCTTCCTTCCTTCCTTCCTTCCTTCCTTCCTTCCTTCCTTCCTTCCTTCCTTCCTTCCTTCCTTCTTTCCTTCCTTCTTTTTCTTTCTTAATGGATGGAAAGGATAAGAATCTAAGCTTTTTTTTTTTCTTTCCTTATATATTTTACTTTTCGTGCCCCTGCCTGGCCTCCGTGACATGAAAAAAGAATAAATAAATAAATACACAATAAATAAACTATAACATTACACCAAACATGAAGCTACAGTATAAAAAAAGTGTAATTTATCGCTACTGTTGTTTATGGAAAAGAATATGAATGGGTTGTGGTGTTTATGAAGCATTTGAAACATTTATTTACGTCTTGTTGCATAAATTTTTCAAGGTTTTACTGTTCACAAGGTCAGTCTGTCTGTACGTGCAACCCAAAGCTTTCCTGCCAATGGAATGAAATAAAAAGTAAAAAGGAATGTTGTGGAAAAGGAAGGAAGGGAAAATGGTATACCGGAGAGGAGAACAGTGCGCTAATTAGTAGTAGTAGTAGTAGTAGTTAGCAATAGTAGTAGTAGTAGTAGTAGTAGTAGTAGTAGCAGTAGAAGTAGTAGTAGTAGTATTTTCTTATAATTTATTTCTTTATGAGGAAGAGTTTAAGTGCTGTGTGTGTGTGTGTGTGTGTGTGTGTGTGTGTGTGTGTGTGTGTGTGTGTGTGTGTGTGTGTGAGTGAGTTATTGACGTGGTAGAGAGTGTAGATGTTCCTGCGGTTAATTGTGTTTGTCAGTGTGGCTTTATTTGCGAGGGGTGTAGTGGGGGGTGGGGGGTGGGGGGAGGGTGAAGAGCTCCCCCGTCAACACCCCTTTCGTTTCCATGAATTTGTATTATTTTTTTATTGTTTTTTTATTTTTTTATTTTTTTTTATTTGGTTTTAATTTCGTTTCCGTGTCAGATATACTCATATTGCGTATCTCTCTCTCTCTCTCTCTCTCTCTCTCTCTCTCTCTCTCTCTCTCTCTCTCTCTCTCTCTCTCTCTCTCTCTCTCTCTCTCTCTCTCTCTCTCTCTCGCAACATGCACTCATCTATCAAATTTCCACACCGATCCACACACACACACACACACACACACACACACACACACACACACACACACACACACACACACACACACACACACACACACACAAAGCAGGCAGGCGAGAAATATCCTTGAGACACACAGGAGGCCGTAGGATACACACCCTCACCCCTCTCATCTCTCTCACACGCCTCTCCCTCTCTCTCCCCTCTCACAAGCCGATGGACGGGAAAACGAAGGAACAAAAAAAAAAAAGGGAAAAGGAAAAAGAAGGAAAAAGGAAAACGTAGCGAGGCGTGTAGGAGCCCATGGACCGAGGAGGAGGAGGAGGAGGAGGAGGAGGAGGAGGAGGAGGAGGAGGAGGAGGAGGAGGAGGAGAAGACTAGTGGCGTGTGGGACAGCTTTCCTGCAGAGAGTAAAGGATTCCGATACTTACGAGAGGAGAGCGGCCGGCCATATGTTACAAGGCCGGCGGGGGGCGGTGGGGGGTTGGGGGCGGTAGGGGGTAGAGGGGGGAGAGTGGGTGGATACATAGGAAGGGTAGGGGAAGAGGGGAACGTGCAATGACCCTCTTCTATTTGGGGGGAAGGGAGGAGGGGGTGATTGGGGGAGGGAACAGCGCGTGATGACCCTCTTCTATTTGGGGGGTGGGGGGTGAAGGGAGGGATGGGTGTAGGGGGAGGAATTGGGGTTAGGAGATTGGGGGAGTGGATTGGGGGTGTAAAGGGGGGCGCCGCATCGAGAGAGGGGGCGCGGGGATCATGATAGGATTGACCACCTGAACCTCACACTGCAGTCAAGAGAGAGAGAGAGAGAGAGAGAGAGAGAGAGAGAGAATATTGTGGCGTGTAAAGTCCAAGAAGAGGGAAGGTTTGGAATGATGCAATATATATTTTTTTTTCTCTCTCTCTCTCTCTCTCTCTCTCTCTCTCTCTCTCTCTCTCTCTCTCTCTCTCTCTCTCTCTCTCTCTCTCTCTCTCTCTCCTTTCGCTTCCCTCCGAATATTGATGAAGTTTATGGACAAAGGTTGATGCAGTAGTAATAGTAGTAGTAGTAGTAGTAGTAGTAGTAGCAGCAGCAGCAATAGTAGTAGTATTTGTTATATTTTTAGTAGTAGTAGTAGTAGTAGTAGCAGTAGCAGCAGCAGCAGCAGCAGCAGCATAAACACTGACAGTACCTTTACCACCACCACCACCACCAACACCACCACCACCAGGAGGAGGAGAGACAGAGGTGGAGGTGCCCGCTGCCTCTCCCTCTCTGGCGAGTTGGGAGAGTGAGAAGCCGATAATGATCCTGTGCTGGCTGCCCTCTCCCTCTCCCTCTCCCTCTCCCTCGGCGGTGAAGGGGTCAGGGAGAGAGAGAGAGAGAGAGAGAGAGAGAGAGAGAGAGAGAGAGAGAGAGTTTAGAATCGACCCTCTCGTCTCAATTTTACTTCGTGTTCCTTCCTTATTTTGTTAATTCCGCCTTGAAATTTTGAGATATTTTTTTGTTTGAAGGGAAAGAGCCACACCAGAGAGAGAGAGAGAGAGAGAGAGAGAGAGAGAGAGAGAGAGAGAGAGAGAGAGAGAGAGACACGCGCCATTGTTGCATGAATATTAGTAATCGGCTCATTCACATTTTCTCTCTCAAGTAATCAAAATAATTCGTCAGATATTTGCTATTCCTCCTCCTCCTCCTCCTCCTCCTCCTCTTCCTCCTCCTCCTCCTCCTCCTCCTCCTCCTCCTCCTCCTCCTCCTCCTCCTCCTCCTCCTCCTCCTCCTCCTCCTCCTCCTCCCCGCCACCACCACCTTCACATCCCTGAGCTGCTGGCAAGAGGAGGAAGATGCGAGGGAGAGAATGACGAGGAGGAGGAAGAAGAAGAGGAGGAGGAGGAGGAGGAGGAGGAGGAGGAGGAGGAGGATCACTTAATTATTCAACACCTAACAAGTCTTCCTTAATTGCCAGTTCACGCTGATCGCTCGCGAATCACCTAAATGAGGATGTCTGGCAAAAGAGAGAGAGAGAGAGAGAGAGAGAGAGAGAGAGAGAGAGAGAGAGAGAGAGAGAGAGAGAGAGTAAAAAAAGAAATCAGACAGCAGACTGATTTGAATACATTTTTCTTTTTTTCTTTTCTTTGTGAGAGAGAGAGAGAGAGAGAGAGAGAGAGAGAGAGAGAGAGAGAGAGAGAGAGAGAGAGAGAGAAGGAAAGAAGGAAATGTGGCGGTGTTGTTTTAACGTTGATCATTACGTGTATCTCTCTCTCTCTCTCTCTCTCTCTCTCTCTCTCTCTCTCTCTCTCTCTCTCTCTCTCTCTCTCTCTCTCTCTCTCTCTCTCTCTCTCTCTCTCCGCATTAATGAGCGTGGGAACAAGAGTACACTGATCCCACCTGTGTTTCTCTTTAACCCTTTTTTTTAACTCTTTGATTAATTGGCTTTTTTACGCCCAGGTGAAAAGAGAATTAAGACTTAAATGTTTTGGTGTTATTTAGATGAGGGGAAGGCACAGCAAAGATTATCATAGTAGAGATTAATAGTGGAATACATTACAAGTACTGAGCTTAATTTAGATAAGACAAGAGGGGGAGAGGATGAAGAAGATGAAGGAGGAGGAGGAGATGGTGGAGGGCTATAGAGAAGGAAAAAAATGGATGGAAGGAAGAGGAAAAAAGTGGTTGGGAAGAAAGAAGGAAGAGAGGGTGAAAAATGGTAGTGAAAACAGGAGGAGGAGGAGAGCTGTAAGGGAGAAGGAAAGAGTGAATAGAAGGAAAATAAGAATAGGGTAGTTACAGAGAGGAAGAGGAGAGAATAGAAAGAAGAGAAGGAGAAAAAAAGAAAAGGGGTGTATTTACGGAGAAGAGGAGGAGGAGGAGGAGGAAGGAGGGATAGTAACAGAGAAGGAAGAGAAGAATGGGGTAGTTACAGGACAGGACAGGACAGGACAGTTACAAGGAAGAAGAGAAAGCCTGGGGTTAGTTACAGCGTGAAGGAGGATGAGGATGGAGAGGTGGAGGGGCCCCATCTCATAAACGGCCCTGTCAGACACGCGGGGCACACAACAAAGTGGAGGAGCAGCAGGAATATTGAAGTGCAGGCAATACAAGTCCCTCAGATCGCCTCGCCGCCTCGCCCTGCCTGACCCCTCTCGCCCCGCACCGCCCCTCGCTTCGCCCCTCACCGCCCCGCACCGCCCCGTGCTCTCGCCGCCGCCTCACTGAGATAATCCGGCGCAGCTTGACCTCTGCATTAATCAGGAGCGCTGACATGGGCGTCGCGTGTCACAACTTGCACAGATTATGTCGACATGGCCTGGCTCCCTCTCTCCCCCGCCTCTCCTCTGACTCAACTCTCCTTCCCACCTCTACTCGTCCCCCTCTCTCTCAGTCTCTCATCGCC
>NC_087158.1:2330000-2335000 GCF_035594125.1 Scylla paramamosain | reverse complement strand
TGGGGGAGCCTCACCTCCTCCTCCTCCTCCTCCTCCTCCTCCTCCTCCTCCTCCTCCTCCTCCTCCTCCTCCTCCTCCTCCTCCTCCTCCTCCTCCTCCTCTTCCTCCTCCTCTTCCTCTTCAGTGACCTTGTCTTCGTCCCTTTATTCCTCTTTCGTAGTCCTCCCCTTCCTCCTCCTCCTCCTCCTCCTCCTCCTCCTCCTCCTCCTCCTCCTCCTCCTCCTCCTCCTCCTCCTCCTCCTCCTCCTCCTCCTTTTATTATTTACTTTTATTCCATCTTTCTTTCCTCCTTTTTCCATTTTCTTGTCCGTATTTTCCTCCTCTGCCACTTCTCGTTTCCTCTCTTCCTTCCCTCCTCTTCCTTCACTCTCCATTTTTTACTTTTCTCGTTCTACATGCCCTCTGGTCCTCCTCCTCCTCCTCCTCCTCCTCCTCCTCCTCCTCCTCCTCCTCCTCCTCCTCCTCGACCCTTCCTACCCTAGCCTGTTCATCTGTTCCTCTCACCACATGTCTTGTTCGGTATAAAGGGGACCAGAGAGAGAGAGAGAGAGAGAGAGAGAGAGAGAGAGAGAGAGAGAGAGAGAGAGAGAGAGAGAGAGAGAGAGAGAGAGAGAGAGAGAGAGAGAGAGAGGTGGTGTGAAGCTGATCATGTTTAATCAAGATATATGACAGAGACAACAGGGAGTGAAGGGAGTTGGTTCGGTAAATATTGAAAGTAAAGAATGCATGCGGGCAGAGAGAGAGAGAGAGAGAGAGAGAGAGAGAGAGAGAGAGAGAGAGAGAGAGAGAGAGAGAGAGAGAGACTGGAACTAAAGGAGGAGGAGGATTGAGGGAAACTCGTCAGGAAGAGAGGGGGGAAAGGAAGGTAGATAAGAGAGAGAGAGAGAGAGAGAGAGAGAGAGAGAGAGAGAGAGAGAGAGAGAGAGAGAGAGAGAGAGAGAGAAGCGATGACAACGAAATGGAAATTCATACCAAGGAAAATTTAAATAAAAAGAGAAAGGAAAGTAAAAATAAGAAAAGAGGAAATGGGAGGAGAAGGAGGAGGAGAGAGGAAGAAAGGTAGATGAGAGAGACAGGAAGAAGTGAAATAGGAAGACAAAGAAAGAAAATAAAGAAAGGTAAGGATAGATTGAACTGGACAGAGGAAGAGAAGAGAAGAGAAGAAGAAAAAAAAAGACTTGATTGGACTAGTGAAAGAGAAGGAAAGAAATAAGGAACAGGTGCAGAATGGAATAGATGAAAGGAAGGGATAGAAAAGAATAGACTAAATTGGAAGAAAGGAAGAAGAATAGAGAAACGAAATGATAAAGGAAGAAAAGGAAAGGAAGATGTAAAGTAGTGCAAAATTGAGTAATACGAAAGTGAAATAGAGACAAAACGAAATAGAATAGAGAAGAAAGGAACACAAGACAGAAGGAAGAAAAAAGAACAGGAAAGTAAAATGGGAATAGAAGAAATGGAAAGGAAAGGGAGATGACACAAAACTGGACGAAAGAGTAAAAGGAGGTAGGAAACAAAATGAAGTAATAGGAAAATTAAATGTGAAATAAAGAAAGGAAAAGAAGAAATAAGAGAACCGAGACACAGAGAAGGACGAATAGAAAAATTAAACAAGAACATAAGGAAAGAAAAGGAAAGGAAAACTGAACAGCAAAAAGGAAAGAAAAACAGGAAAACATGCAAAATCAAGGAAAAAACTAAGAAAAGGAACACTGACCAATAGAAAAAAATATGAAACCGAAACAGGAAAAGAATAAAAGGAAAGTAAGGAAAACTGGAGAAAAGACAAAGGAGAGATATTAAGGAACAGAAAAATAAAACAAGAGACAAAAAGAAAAGGAGAGGAAAGGAAAGGAAAAAAATAGACTGCAGAGAGGAAAAGGAGACAGGAAAACGTGCAGAATCAAGGAAAGGGAAAAGAGAAATAGAGACAAGAGGAAAGGAAAAGAAGACTGAACTGCAGAAGAGAAAGAAGAAAGGAGGCCAAAGGGAAGGAAAGGAGAGTAGGAGAACGTGGCAAATCGAGGAATAGGAGAGTGAAATGGGGGGAAGGAGGAAACGGTAAAAATGAAGAGCCAGTAAATGCATCGAATGAAGACCTCGGAGGGAAGAACAATCAAGATTTTTCGAAGTGGGAATGGGAATGGAATGGAGCAGGAATCGGCCAGTGGGACACAACGAACAGCGCAGATTTGAGAGAGAAAATGGAAGCAGGGAGGAGGATTGGAGGAGGTGGAAGAGGAAGAGGAGCAGGATGGTGGAGTGTATCTTGGGTGTATTTTGGCTATGTCAGAATTCTCTCTTCCTTCCTTTCCCCCCTACCTTGAGGATTTAAACTTTTCTCTCTCTCTCTCTCTCTCTCTCTCTCTCTCTCTCTCTCTCTCTCTCTCTCTCTCTCTCTCTCTCTCTCTCTCTCTCTCTCTCTCTCTCTCTCTCGTTTCCTAATTCTTGTCCAATGTTCTCAGTCTCTTACAGCCTTTTTTTCCAAGTTTTACAAGAGGTCTGGTCTGGTTCTGCACTCCCATCTCTCTCTCTCTCTCTCTCTCTCTCTCTCTCTCTCTCTCTCTCTCTCTCTCTCTCTCTCTCTCTCTCTCTCTCTCTCTCTCTCTCTCTCTCTCTCTCTCTCTCTCTCTCTCTCTCTCTCTCTCTCGTTCCCCCTTAAGACAACTACACCTTTTTCTCTCCTCCACTCACCTGCAGCCATCACTTTCCTTCCTCCCGCTCGATGGAAGCACAGGGGAATTTGTACATCTCCTCCTCCTCCTCCTCCTCCTCCTCCTCCTCCTCCTCCTCCTCCTCCTCCTCCTCGTCTCATCTCCCATGTACCCGAGGCAGCAAGTTCCCATCGGAAGAAAAGAGGGAAGGAAGAGATGGAGGAGAGAGAGAACGAGAGTAAGAGAAAGCAGGAAGGAGGTAGGAAGAAGATGGAGGAGGAGGAAGAAGAAGGAAGGAGGTGTCACGGCACGACGCAGGAGGAGGAGGAGGAGGAAGAGGAGAGTAAATGAGTTCTGGGTCTTTCACTTGCTGGGCCTGAGGTGTCTCCATTCACAGAGCGGTCCTTCTCTTCTCTCCTGGAAAAGATAAAATTGTGTCAGTGGTGTTAGAAGTGCAGAGAGAGAGAGAGAGAGAGAGAGAGAGAGAGAGAGAGAGTGGGGTAGGACATGGTGAGTGTGGGATGTCTCGCGTCAGTCTCGTATTTTCATGTATCTGTGCTTGCTTTTCCCATTGTTTAAGTGTCCTATCGCCATTACACTTAATAGTCTGCAGTGGAGGGTGTTGATTGGGTGCTGTGTCTTCAAGGGGCTTTTTGGTGATGGTCTGGTGTGTCCTGGTCTAATGGGAGGTGTTCAGTTACTCTTTTTTTACTTTTTTTCCCAAGGGTGTTTTCTGAAGGTCTGGTGTGCTCTGGTCTGATGGAAGGTGTTGGGTTTCTCAGTGACGTTTTGTGGGTTCTTGTGATTGCTTCAGAAGGTTGTAAGCGATCAGTGGTGGATTTACAGTTACTTCTGACACTTATACTACTGCTGGTACTACTACTACTACTACTACTACTGCTACTACTACTACTACTACTACTACTACTACTACTACTACTACTACTACTACTGCTTTTGCCTCACTTCTCTTGTTATTGCTATTACTGCTTCTGGTTCGACTACTGCCACTAGTTTTATTGCTTGTTGCTGCTATTATGCACGAAAACTACCACCATTACTTATTTCTATAACTATTACTACTACTACTACTACTACTACTACTACCAAACCTTCATTTTCTCCATAAACATCATCATGACTCATTTACTTTCAGAAATTGAGGGAGGTGGAAGTAATATAAAGAGAATATATTGGAAAATCTCACTTGTAGGATGTAAAAAATGGTATGAATGAAGTTTGTTAAAATCTTCATTATCAGTGACAAAAGATTTCTTAGTGACTGATTAATTAAAGGTAACAAAATCCATACCTGTAAGGAATAGATAATGTTTCGAAAATTTTGAAGATAATCCAAAAAATAGATGAACAGATAAAAGAGAGAAAATAACTGTCTGTCTGTCTGTATGTCTGTCTGTCTGTCTGTATGTATGTATGTATGTCTGTCTGTCGCACTAAACTCACAAATTCAGACCGCCCCTCGCAAATGCCAAGGTCACTCACTGCTGCCTCTCCCGCCACACCTGAGTCCCTCCCACGGTCCAGGGCGGCGGAAGAAGACCCTGCCGCGACATTTGTTAATCCTTCATGGATGGACACTGCAATGCTGCTCTCCTTCCTTCGCTCCCTCCATCCTTCCCTCATTCCTTCCTTCATGTATTCATTCATTTTTCTCTCTTTTTTTCTTTCACTTCCTTCTTTTATTCATTCATCTTTCATTCTTCTCTCACTTCATTTATTCATTCAATCATTTTCCTTCATTTCCTTCATTCATTCATTCATTCATTCACTCATTCAATTTGTTCCTTTCTTCCTCGCTTCCTCTCTCTCTCTCTCTCTCTCTCTCTCTCTCTCTCTCTCTCTCTCTCTCTCTCTCTCTCTCTCTCTCTCTCTCTCTCTCTCTCTCTCTCTCTCTCTCTCTCTCTCTCTCTCTCTCTCTCTCTCTCTCTCTCTCTCTCTCTCTCTCTCTCTCTCTCTCTCTCTCTCTCTCTCTCTCTCTCTCTCTCTCTCTCTCTCTCTCTCTCTCTCTCTCTCTCTCTCGCCACGCACAAGGATACCAAGAACACCTCACATTCCTACCATTCTCCTTACCTTCTTCTAACACACTCCCCTCCTCCTCCTCCTCCTCCTCCTCCTCCTCCTCCTCCTTAAGCATCCCAAGTGATCATTTATTTATTTATTTATTTATTTATTTATTTATTTATTTATTTACTTATTTATTTATTCATTTATCTATTTCTTATGACCTCAGTTTTGGCTCTTCCATTCCAATTAATCACTTTTATTCTTCCCTTTTAATTCCTATTCATCCATCCTCCTTCCTCCACTTCCTCCTCTTTCTCTCCC
>NC_087158.1:2302500-2325000 GCF_035594125.1 Scylla paramamosain | reverse complement strand
GGTCAAACGGTGAGGAATGAACACGCATCAGGTAGAAACTCTCAGGTGAACGAGTCTCCTGAGTGTTATTGTTGTGTTCACCTGTCCTGGGAGGGTGGCGGTGAGGGGCGACCAGATTAAGGGTGAGAGTGAGAAGGGAGAGCGAGGGTGCCAGTGAGAGGGTTGGGAGAGAGAGGATAAGAGCTCACTAGAGGAGAGACTGGGATACTCAGAGATAGAGGGAGAGGGAAAGGGAACGAGACAGAGAGAGAGAGAGAGAGAGAGAGAGAGAGAGAGAGAGAGAGAGAGAGAGAGAGAGAGAGAGAGAGAGAGAGAGTATTGGTAAGTGAACTGAGAGGAATTGGCCAGCCCTCTCCTCCCTCCCCCCAAAAAAAAGAAAATTATACATAGACAACAAAAAAAAAGTGTACCATTTTTATCCTTTACAAAATTTCCATTTCAGAAAACGAGCGTACCGTATCATTCATTAACTGAGTGACATTTCCATCCATAGATAGATGAAATAAAAATATATATATATAGTAGTAGTGGTGGCATAGGGGAGGGTAGCTTGTATTAATAGTTTTTTTTTTCTTCTTTTTTTCCCTTTTTTTCTGCCATACTAAATCTAGGACACGTTCAATTTTATAAAACAAAAAAAGATATAATAAAAAAATAAAACATCATAATTTATTTCTTTTCTAGTCGACAAATTTCGAAACGAGGTTAATTCTCTCTCTCTCTCTCTCTCTCTCTCTCTCTCTCTCTCTCTCTCTCTCTCTCTCTCTCTCTCTCTCTCTCTCTCTCTCTCTCTCTCTCTCTCTCTCTCTCTCTCTGTCCTAACTACCAAGGCTTCCTGCAGGCGTTGTTAATATGCTGGTCACGCCCTCTGGTGGTTCCTGGACGCCCTAACAACTGTAGCGAGGGTAATTACTGACTATTATATAACTTTACTCGGTGTCATACTTCTCGCTGCATCCTGGTACACACACACACACACACACACACACACACACACACACACACACACACACACACACACACACACACACACACACACACACACACTGACCTCATCTCATCTCACGGTCGGGGTAAGTGAAACGTGCTTTGTGGTTCCCGCAGACTTTTTTCCCTGCGTGTGTTTTGAAAGTTTCCCTCACAGCGTTAATTTGTAACTTGCTCGTGTGTTGTTGTGCTTAGGAGAAGTACAGTTGCTCTTTCCTGCTGCCATTATTGTAATTGTATCTATATCATCACTACCGTCACCATCATCATCATCATCATCATCATCATCATCATCATCATTCGTTCAGAGACAAATTTATGGATGACGATAATGAAAATAGTTCTTTTATTTATTTTTTTTTTTCATACAGGCACTGCCACGTGTAGGCCTGGAGTCTTCTTGCAGCTTCCTCTGTTTTCTTATGTTATGTTAGGTTATGTTAGGTTATGTTAGTCTAGTCTCAAATAGTGGTAATGACCGGAATAGACTCAGTAATCAGGCCTTTAGTGGTAGTGTTGTACTTCATTGGAATAATAAACATGGTGATGAAGAGGAGTCAGGGAGTTAGTGCAGAGTTAATAGGGAGGTTGTAAATGGCTGGGTAAATGTATGGATAGGGATGATAGGTGAGTGTAAGGAAGGAAGGAAGTTTTATATGGGGATTCCCACAATTAAGCGTGTTTTTATGTGTTGATTTATTTTATTTGTTTATTTGTTTATTTTATTTTTATTTTTTTTATTTATTTTTCTTATTATTGTTTATTTTATTTATATTTATTTTTTTTATTTATCTATTCTATTTCCAGGATACTTTATATTATGTTCGCTGGCATCCATTTTACATCCTTCCTCTCGCCCTCTTCTTTCTACCTGCATTCATAAGTCATTCACATTTCTCCTCTGCAATATGTAAAGGAAAAGCACCACCGTGGAAAAAAAGTTTAGATCACTATTAATTTATTTACCTTCATTCTATTTCCATATCATCTTTTCTTTTTAAGCAGTTTCGCCTCGTTTTCTATTCAAACTTTCATTCTCTCTCTGCACCCAATGCTTCCCGCGCTCCCTGGCCGCCACCACCACCACCACCACCACCACCAATACCGTAACAGCACCCTTATCTCGGCCTTCGAAGTCGTCCCAGCCTCACGCAGCGCCGCAAGATGCCCCAATTAGCAATACTCTCACCCATCGCTCCCTTCCCGCGTCACATTGCGAGGAGCGACATCGCCTCTGCCTCTGAAGCACCGTCACTTCATCGCTTGAGAGAAAGACGTCCATTCCCAAAACCCAACGCTTGAAATTTTAATCCAAACTTGACAGGGGCCTCTTAAAAAATACCTCCACTTTTTCCCTTGTATTCTTTCCCAGTCGTTCAAGAGACACTTCCTGCCATTGGGTCCCCGGGCCGCGACAAGGGGCGAGGGAGAGACTGAGGGGTAGGAAGGGTAAGGGACGGGCTGAGGGAGGAGGAGGAGGAGGAGGAGGGGGAGGGAGAGGATGACCGCCTGAATATTGATGCATCCTGGGCTTGTGACGATGATGGAGAGAGAGAGAGAGAGAGAGAGAGAGAGAGAGAGAGAGAGAGAGAGAGAGAGAGAGAGAGTCTGTGTGAAGGAAGGAAAAGCAGAGAACAAGATTGAGAACCACACATGAATCTCTCTCTCTCTCTCTCTCTCTCTCTCTCTCTCTCTCTCTCTCTCTCTCTCTCTCTCTCTCTCTCTCTCTCTCTCTCTCTCTCTCTGTATCATTTTTCCGTACCATTAATGCATTTCCTGCCGGTGCACAGGTGTCATCTGGCAGCTGTGTGGCGTGTTACCTGAGGGAGAGGGTGAGAGGAGAGAGGGAGGATGGGACCAGGATGCTTAGTGGACAGGCATGAGAGAGAGAGAGAGAGAGAGAGAGAGAGAGAGAGAGAGAGAGAGAGAGAGAGAGAGAGAGAGAGAGATGTTAGGTATTGCGAGCATTGTTTGGTGATATGAGAGGAAGGGGGTGTTGATGAGAGAAAGGAGTGTTGAAAGGGGTGTTGAGGTGGTAGCTTTCTATAGGTAATTAAATGAAGTGTGTGTGTGTGTGTGTGTGTGTGTGTGTGTGTGTGTGTGTGTGTGTGTGTGTGTGTGTGTGGGGACCGGGAAGCAAACCAAACAAAACATGAAATGAAAATAAGTCGAAAATCGTGAAGAAGAAAAAAAATAATAATAATAATGAAAAACGACAAAAACGAAATAAAAAGCAACTTATAATGAATGCCTTCCAAAAAATAAATAAATAAATAAATAAATAAAACCCAAGTAGAAGATATGTGAAAAAAAAGACCAATGAAAACAAATAAACTCAACTGAACAAAACCAAGACAAAACACAGAATAAAGCGAAAGAAGTGAATGAGAGAGAGTGAGAGAGAGAGAGAGAGAGAGAGAGAGAGAGAGAGAGAGAGAGAGAGAGAGAGAGAGAGAGAGAGAGAGAGAGAGAATGTCGAGAGGCGTGTAAAATATGAGCGATTCGAGTGAGAGTGGCGACGAGAGAGAGAGAGAGAGAGAGAGAGAGAGAGAGAGAGAGAGAGAGAGAGAGAGAGAGAGAGAGAGAGAGGCGAACATCAGTATCTCATCTTTGCACATTTCGAGTCGCCCAAGCCAAGGCAGTGGACTCAAAAAGGTTGCCACGCCATTAGTGACTGTGGAGAGAGGGCCGGAGGGGGAGGTGGTGTGGAGTGGTGTGGGGTTTGGAGGAGGAGGAGGAGTGGAAGGTAGGAAGGCATATTCAGTGGAGGGATGATGAGGGTGGATAGAAGAGCATTTTATCAAATTATGCTTTCCAATAAAGAAGAGGGAGATTTAATGAGGTAAAAGATGGTGGTGGTGGTGGTGGTGGTGGTGGTGGTGATGGTGGTGGAAGAGGAGGAGGAGGAGGAGGGAGAGAATAAAGCGAAATAAAACACCGTCTTTTCTTATTCGCTTGAAAGGAAGAAGAGTAAAATAGTTGAAAGGTAAAACTTGAACAGTGAAAAAGATGATAGAGAGAGAGAGAGAGAGAGAGAGAGAGAGAGAGAGAGAGAGAGAGAGAGAGAGAGAGAGAGAGAGAGAGAAGAATCACTGCCCCTGTGTCCTTTCTGACCCTCTTCTTCCTTTTTTCTTACATTTTTCTTCGTCCTTTTTCCTTTGAGCTTGTAAGAATTTCAATCTAAAATTTAAGGGAAACGTGAGGGAAGAGAGGAGGAGGAGGAGGAGGAGAAGCAGGAGGAGGAGGAAGAGGAGGAGGCAAAACTAAGGCTCTAGATGCATTACTGGTATACAAGCGAGCGTACACACACACACACACACACACACACACACACACACACACACACACACACACAGGTATACGTTCATGTGTTCTTTTATTTATTTGCAAGCCAAGCAGAACCTTCGGCACAGTTTGGCAAGTTTATTATTTAATTTCGTATTTTTGTATCGAAATGGGAAACGTATTTGTATCGTTTCCCACTCTTTATGATGTCGTACCGCCGCCCGTTTTCTTTCGGAGCTGTTTTCTTTCGTGTGATTTTCATCCTTCCTGCTTTTTTTTTTCATTTTTTCCTCTTTCCTTCTTTTCTTTATGCTTGCTTTTTTGTTGCCTCATTTTTTTTCCTCTTTCCTTCTTCCCTCTCCGAACAGTCTTTCTTTTTTATTTTCTTTTATCCTGTCTTTCGTTCTTCCTTCTGTTCTTTCTTCTCTTCTCTCTCCTTTTCTTCTGCATATTCCTCTTTTCCCTTATCTCTTCCCTTCCTTCTTCCTTCTTCCTTCTCCTTTTCTGGCTCTTCTTCCCTCCTCCTTCCCCTTTGCACCTTCCTCCCTTATTTCATATCTTCCCTCTTCCTTTTCCTTTGTCTTCTCCTTCCTTGCTTCTCTCACCTGCTTCCTGCTTCCTCCTTCCTTCCTTCTTTGTCATTCCTTATCCTTCTTTTTCCTTTAAATCCTCTTTCCTTCTTTGCACCCTCCTCCTCCTCCTCCTTCTTGTATTATCCTCCTCCATTCTTCCTTGCCTCACTTTCCTCCTCCTCCTCTTCCCTTCATTGACATTTCTTCCTTCTCCTCCCTTCCTTGCATCCTCCTATTCCTCCTCTTCCCTGCCCTGTCTTCCCATCCTCCTCCTCTTCCTTTCCTTGTTACATCTCCTTTCTTTCTCCTCCCTTCTTGTGTTCTTCCTTCTACATTCCTTTCTTCCTTCCTTCCTTGTCACACTCCTTACTTCGCTTCGCCCTCGCTCCCTCCCTCACATAACCTCCTTATTCCTTCCTTGTATCACCTCACTCCTCCTCCCTTCCCAGCATTATTTCCTCCCTCCTCTCTCCCCCTTTCCCTCTAATCCTCCTCCTTCAGTAGATGCTTCCCTCCAAGTTAATCTTGTCAAACTTAGCAAGACAAGACAAATTAGAGGTGAGTAGATGTGCCGCTGTTTTGTCGCCTTTGTCCTCCGCCCCCTTGTTGAGAGAGAGAGAGAGAGAGAGAGAGAGAGAGAGAGAGAGAGAGAGAGAGAGAGAGAGAGAGAGAGAGAGAGAGAGAGAGAGAGAGTTGCCTATGCCAGATTCGTCATGAATATCAGACGCCGCAATTCATTTTTTTTTATTTCCCTTTTCACTTGTCATTTAACAAGCCAGAGAGAGAGAGAGAGAGAATCAGTGATAGTATTGATGTTGTTTATGGAAAAGAGACAAACTGAGAAACTATTAGAAGATAAAGAAGCAGAGAGAGAGAGAGAGAGAGAGAGAGAGAGAAAGACAAAAGAAAAGAAACAAGAGAGCAAAACAAAAACAAAACAAAACAGACAATGAACAGAATAGAAGAGAGGGGGACAAGAGAACTGAACACAACAGACGAGAGAGGAGAAGAGAGGAGAAGAGAAGAGAAGAGGACACACACACACAGACACTGATGGGAACAAGCAAGCAAGCCTCTCTGGGAAGCACCACGAGTGTTGGGGAGGTGAGGACAAAACATAGAAGTCTTGCCCTGATATTGCACACTCCCTTCCACATCTTTATTAGACTGAGGGGCGCAAAGGGAGGAAAGGGAGAAGGGGAGCATGGGCGTGCGTTCCCCTCCCACCCACCTCGCCGCCCACACCACCAATGGAAGTAGGGAAATGGGATAAAAGGAAGGGAAGGAGTGAAGGAAGTGATGATAGGAGGAGAAGGAGGAGGAGGAGGGGAGGAAGAGAGATAGAGGGTTTAGACAAGGTAAAGAATGAAGGAATGTGAGAGGTGAACGAAAAAGGAAGGTGTTTATTAATGAAGGAAGGAAGGAAGGAAAGTTAGTGACGATGAAAAAGGAAGAGATGGAAGAGGAAGAAGAGGAACATTTAAGAGATAAAAGAACCGAGGAAATGTGAAGGTGAACGAAAAGGAAAGTGGAGATAAGGGAAGGAGGGAAGGACGATGAAAAGAAGGAGGAGGAGGAGGAGGAGGAGGAGGAGAAAGATTTAACTGACAAAAGAACGAAGAAAAATATGAAGACAACCTAAAGGAAATGTTGATGGAGAGAGAGAGAGAGAGAGAGAGAGAGAGAGAGAGAGAGAGAGAGAGAGAGAGAGAGAGAGAGAGAGAGGGGGGGGGGATTGAGTGAGTGTGGCGGGAATAAAGACTGACAGAGCGGGAAGCGAGACTCGAGGGAAATCTAACACAAAATGATGCCTTTTCCACATTCCGCGTGTATGTACTTCCAACAGCCTCCTCCTCCTCCTCCTCCTCCTCCTCCTCCTCCTCCTCCTCCTCCTCCTCCTCCTCCTCCTCCTCAACGACTTCTTTTTCCACCCCATCTCCATTCCCGTAAAGCTCTCAACACCTAAATCTTCTTAGCTTACTGACTTTATCTAAAATAACCTTAAACTAACCTTAACCTAACAACCTAACCTAACTTAACCTAACCTCACCTAACCTTAACCTAACCTCACCTAACCTAACTTAACCACGTATATCTAACTTAATTCAACCTATCCTAACCTTACCTTACGTAACTTAACTGTACTTAACCTAAATTAACCTAACCTAACCTAAATTAACCTAACCTAACCTTCATTAACCTAACACCATCTTGTACACCTACGCAAAAATAAACAAATAAAAAAACACAAGACATCTAACACGAAAAAGACACAGAAGAAGAGAAAGAAGAACTGGAAAAGAAGGAAGGGAGGAAGGAAGGAAGGAAGGAGAGGGTCTGGGTCTGGAAGGAGAGTGAAGGGGAGAGTGAGGGGGAGGGAGAGTGAAAGAGAAAGGCGCTCTAAAGTGAAGTCAAGCGTGTGAGGGGATGTCAGGCATACAGACCAGAACTCGAAAAGGTTTTAATCAATGCTCCACTCTCTCTCTCTCTCTCTCTCTCTCTCTCTCTCTCTCTCTCTCTCTCTCTCTCTCTCTCTCTCTCTCTCTCTCTCTCTCTCTCTCTCTCTCGTAAACTGGTGAATAACTTGCATTTTTTCCCTGATGAGGACACGCTGAGGCAGATGAGGAAGACAACGACACATGGAGGAGGAGGAGGAGGAGGAGGAGGAGGAGGAGGAGGAGGGATAAGAGGAAGGAAGAAAAAGACTCGAAGGAGGAAGGAAGGTGACGACTATGAAGAGGAAGGGAGGAAGAAGACGAGGAGGAGGACGAAGACTTAGAAGAGGAGGAGGAGGAAGGAAGAAGACTAGTAGGAGGAGGAGGAGGAAGGAAGGAATAAGAGCACTATACAGAGGAAGAAAGTAGAAGACTAGGAGGAGGAAGAGGAGGAGGAATAAGAAGAAGAAGGAGGAGGAGAAGGAAGCAGAAGACTAGGAAGAAAAGGAGGAGGAGGAGGAGGAGGAAGAAGAATACCATGAGTAGGAAGAAGGTAAGAAAATAGAAGAAAGATGAGAAACAAGAAGACTAAAAGAATGAGAAGAAAGGAAGACTAGGAGGAGAAGGAGGAGAAAGAAAGAAAGAAAGAAAGAAAAGACAATTTGGAAAGGGGAGAAGGAAGAAGACAATTTGGAAGAAGAGGAGTGGAAGGAACAAAACTAAAAGGAAGACGACGACTAGGAAAAAGAAGAAGACTAAGAAGAAGAAGAAGAAGAAGAAGAGGAAGAGGAAAGACTCAAAATACAGAAAATGAAGAGGAGGGGCTTAGCAAGGATACATGTGGAAGGAGAGAGGAGATGAGAGGAAAGACAAGGAGTTTACATAAAGAAGGAGAGTTGGGAAGGTGAGAGTCGGAAGGAGCTTAGAGAGAGAGAGAGAGAGAGAGAGAGAGAGAGAGAGAGAGAGAGAGAGAGAGAGAGAAATACGATTACCTCTCTAACCTTCCTTCTATACTTACAAACTTTCCTACTTAAAAAAAAAAATAATAATAATATATTGAACAAACATCACACCATCTATACAACTACATCGTCTAGTCAGGGAAGTGTGTGTGTGTGTGTGTGTGTGTGTGTGTGTGTGTGTGTGTGTGTGTGTGTGTGTGTGTTCATGTCTACACTACGTAAGGGTGAGAGATGAAGGGTGTAAGGGCAGCAGGGGAGGAGGAATGGAAGGAAGGAAGGGGAGAAAGAGGAGAAAGGGAAGGCAAGACGAGGCGGTACTATATAACTGACGTACATCTTGTGAAATTTTATCTTCCCAAACCTCAGATTGCGCTAGACAAATGCCCCGCTTATGTATTCATGAACCAGATGCCGCGAGAGAGAGAGAGAGAGAGAGAGAGAGAGAGAGAGAGAGAGAGAGAGGGGGGGAGATTTTCCCGCTACGCCCTTAAAAAGTTAATGCTGGAGATGTCAGCTTGAGAGAGGCGACTTTGTGGTGTCTGGGGCCATCAGGTGAGAGAGAGAGAGAGAGAGAGAGAGAGAGAGAGAGAGAGAGAGAGAGACAAGTGGAGTGACATTAGTGGATAGGAGTGGAGAGATGAGAGGGCTTAAGGAGACAAAAAAAGAAGGATGAGGGGGAGGAAGAGGAGATAAGTAGAACATTCTCTCTCTCTCTCTCTCTCTCTCTCTCTCTCTCTCTCTCTCTCTCTCTCT
Organism: Scylla paramamosain; assembly: GCF_035594125.1. Taxonomy (NCBI): domain Eukaryota; kingdom Metazoa; phylum Arthropoda; class Malacostraca; order Decapoda; family Portunidae; genus Scylla; species Scylla paramamosain. Next base: position 2,316,006 of record NC_087158.1, on the reverse strand, counting down.
CTCTCTCTCTCTCTCTCTCTCTCTCTCTCTCTCTCTCTCTGCCTTTTGTTCTGTTTTTTTTTCCTTCGTCTTTCTTTGTGTTTCTTCCATAACTGTGTGTGTGTGTGTGTGTGTGTGTGTGTGTGTGTGTGTGTGTGTGTGTGTTTTTTTTTTGCTCTTTTGTTGTGTGTCTGAGCATTCGTTTGTCTCTCTCTCTCTCTCTCTCTCTCTCTCTCTCTCTCTCTCTCTCTCTCTCTCTCTCTCTCTCTCTCTCTCTCTCTCTCTCTCTCTCTCTCTCTCTCTCTCTCTCTCCCTCTCCCTCCCTCTCCCTCCTTTCTTCTTTTCTCCCCTCTCTCTCCTCTCTATTCTTCTCCCTTTCCTTCATCAAAAATTCCTTCTGGCTTTTCCATTTTCTTCCGTTTTGCCACATGACTCTCTCTCTCTCTCTCTCTCTCTCTCTCTCTCTCTCTCTCTCTCTCTCTCTCTCTCTCTCTCTCTCTCTCTCTCTCTCTCTCTCTCTCTCTCTCTCTCTCTCTCTCTCTCTCTTTTTTTTTTTTTTTTTTTTTTTTTATTTAAACAAAAATTTACATCAGGCTTAAAACAACACGTTTTTTATGCTGTTATTTGAAAAGCCTATACTTAAATGTAAGGAAGAAAATATATACAAAAAGTAAACTCATCCTACTATATATATATATATATAGACATGATTAACACAGCACTAGTGTGGGGGGTTGTGTTTACGCCACCTGTGTGCAGCCACTTTCACCTGCTGGAGTGTCATTGTTTGTGTATCACTCGTGGCTGCCGTAAACACATTCCACAGTCTGGAGGTTCTAGCTGTGTAAGAGCGCTGGTGCTGCCTCGAGTAAGATCGAGGCACTTGCACCAGCATGTCATTGGAGGTGGTGGTCCTGGACTCCCTCTGGACAGCTCGTGGTGGGAGCCTTATCGAGCTGAGATGAGGGACCTCCAGAACCCGGGCCTTGTGCTGGACCACCAGCGCCGACACGTCCCGCCGATGCTCTAGCGACGTGTCTCCGGTCTGCTCCTCCTGTTGCTGCTGCTGCTGCTGCTGCTGCTGCTGCTGCTGTCCGTCCATCCCCACCAAGCGCAGGGCACGGCGTTGCACAGCATCCAGTCTCTGCAAGTGGGTGGGGGCACTCGACATCCAGGACAAGGCACTGTACTCCATACAAGGCCGTATCTGAGCCTTGTACAGTGTGAGGATGCCCCGGGAGTCGAGGTTTCCTGACATCCGACGCAGTGCAGAGACTCGCTGGGAGACCTGGTGGGCAACAGCAGCAACATGGCGGTCAAAGCGCAGGCCACAGTCCACTGTCACTCCCAGCAACTTGACGTGTTCCTGGAGGGGAAGTGTCTGGCCTCCAAAAATCAGACAGCCTGAGACGGCTGGGGAGGCAGCTGGGGACCGTGAGATGACCATGGCCTGCGTCTTTTCTGGAGCGAAGCTGACTTGCCACGCCTCTCCCCACTCCATCACCAGCCTGAGCTGCCTATTTAGCTCTCTAACGGCTCGCTGACTGTCGGAGCGGCAGTAGGAGCGGGAGAGATTGCAGTCGTCGGCGTATGCAAGCAGAGTCGGGATTTGCCGCAGGAGGTCATCGATGTATATGTTCCACAGGATCGGGCCCAACACTGAACCCTGTGGAACTGAGGCCTGTATAGGTAACGGCTGGGATGCCTGTCCATTGATGACTACCCGGAGGGTTCTCCCCTGGAGGTAGTCCTCGAGCAGTGCAAGGAGGTTGCCCTGGATACCCTTGGCGCAAAGCTTTTTTACAAGCCCCGCGTGCCAGACCCTATCAAAGGCCCCAGCAATGTCCAGGGCCACCACAAGAGTATCCAGACCTTCGTCCAGGGCATCCTGCCAGCCTTGGGAGAGGAGGGTGAGGAGGTCCGCTGTTGAGCAGCCAGGCCGGAAGCCGAACTGTCTGTCTGAGAGGAGGCGGTGCTCACTCAGGTGATGACAGATGACACCTGCCACCACCTGCTCCAGCAACTTGCCCACCACGGAGAGCAGCGAGATGGGTCTGTAGTTGCTGGGCTCAGACTTTGAGTTCTTCTTGTGGGCTGGTACCACTCGCGCCTCCTTCCATATAGAGGGCCACCTGTGCTCCATCAGGCAGGCCCTGAAGACGCTGGTGAGAGGACCTGACAGCTCACTGGCGCAACGTTTGAGGAGCCGCGGGCTGATGTCGTCCGGGCCGGTGGCTTTGTTCTCCTCTACTTCCCTCATCAGCCGCTCCACCTGTTCACGTGTCACCTGAACATCGGCGACAGTGTGGTCTGTTTCCTGAGGGAGGTGAGGTGGACGTCTACCCGGATCAGTGACTGACATCTTCTCTGCGAAAAAATCAGCGAGTAGAGTAGCCTTGTCCTCACTGCTGGCGGCTGTTGTCCCGTCCGGCCTTGTTAGTGGAGGAACAGTGTCGCGGCGGCCTGTTCCTTGCTGCTCCTTGACAAGCCTCCACCAGGTCTTGTGGCCAACCCCTGAGCCACAGAGCTTTTTGCCTCAGGTCCTCTCGCTGCTGCCGTCTCGCCCACCTGCAGGTAGCTGTCACCCGTCTACACGCCACACGGTGTTGGGCCCAGTTGTAGTGTGTTGGACGACGTTTGTACCTCACCCAGGCTTCGTGTTTAGCCTCAGCGGCCGCTCGGCATCGGTAACCAAACCAAGCAGGGTCATTAGGCCTAACGAGGTACCTTCTGCTGGGGACGTGTTGCTGCTGGAGGGCAAGGAGCTTGGTGGTGAGGGCACGGGCCTTTTCCTCCGCGTTGCCTATCAGTAGGGCGTCCCAGTCCAAGCGAACGATGTCGTGTCTCTCTCTCTCTCTCTCTCTCTCTCTCTCTCTCTCTCTCTCTCTCTCTCTCTCTCTCTCTCTCTCTCTCTCTCTCTCTCAATCCACAGCTCTCCATACATCACATCACATCACATCACACACACACACACACACACACACACACACACACACACACACACACACACACACACACACACACACACACACACACACACACACACACACACACACACTATCATCCCCTTTACTCTACCAGTCCGTTTCCTTGATTTATTCATTTTGACGAGAGAGAGAGAGAGAGAGAGAGAGAGAGAGAGAGAGAGAGAGAGAGAGAGAGAGAGAGAGAGCAGTTTTTCTTTCCTTCGTCTTGTCCTGCCTCGAGGAAGGAGTGAGGAAGACATGTGGAATAGGAGGAGGAGGAAGAGGAGGAGGAGAGGGAGTAAGATACGAAGGAAGGAAAAGATAAAGAAATTAGGAAACGGAAGGATAAATTGAAAGAAAAGGAAGAAAAGGAGGAAGAGAAAAAAATAGATGAGAAAGAAGAAGAGAAAAAAGAAAATACGAGAAAGTATGATAGGAAGAAGAAGAAAATGGAAAAGTTTCATTCACACACAAACACACGAATCAAACAATCTCTCTCTCTCTCTCTCTCTCTCTCTCTCTCTCTCTCTCTCTCTCTCTCTCTCTCTCTCTCTCTCTCTCTCTCTCTCTCTCTCTCTCTCTCTCTCTCTCTCTCTAGGCAGTCAAATGTTCTGTAATGTTTTGTCAATCAGTGTTTATTGCTTTGATTCCTGAAGCCTACACTCTCTCTCTCTCTCTCTCTCTCTCTCTCTCTCTCTCTCTCTCTCTCTCTCTCTCTCTCTCTCTCTCTCTCTCTCTCTCTCTCTCTCTCTCTCTCTCTCTCTCACTAAAGGGAAAGACTCATTTTGAAGGGAATAATTCTCTTTCCCTCATTAAAGATAAATGTATGTTTTTTTTTGTTAGAATTTCCCATAATGAGTTACCGGGGGGGAGAGAGAGAGAGAGAGAGAGAGAGAGAGAGAGAGAGAGAGAGAGAGAGAATGTATGTATGTATGTATGTATGTATGTATGTATGTATGTATGGAGCAATGAATGTTGTATGGGGACTATTGTTTGTATGTGTCAGTATTAATTATGCAGGGTATTTAGTCTCTCTCTCTCTCTCTCTCTCTCTCTCTCTCTCTCTCTCTCTCTCTCTCTCTCTCTCTCTCTCTCTCTCTCTCTCTCTCTCTCTCTCTCTCTCTCTCGGCACTTTCTTGCGCCATTGAGGGAATGTTACGATGCCGCTGGTTGCTACTTACCTCCAGGCTTCTTTCCTCCTCCTCCTCCTCCTCCTCCTCCTCCTCCTCCTCCTCCTCCTCCTCCTCCTTTACTTCCCTACATCACATTTCTCCTATTTCCCTTTCCTCCTTCCAACTTTTCCTTCCTTCCCTCACTTTCTCCTCTCCTTCCTCTTTCCCTCTCTCACTTAACCATTTCCTCCTCCTCCTCCTCCTCCTCCTCCTCCTCCTCCTCCTCCTCCTCCTCCTCCTCCTCCTCCTCCTCCTCCTCCTCCTCCTCCTCCTCCTCCTCTCTTTTAACCTCTTCCTCCACATCTTCCTTTCCTAGTTCCAACTTTTTCCCTCCTCCCTTCCCTTGCCTTCAGTTTCCTTCCTTTCCCCTCCCTTCCCTTCCTTTCCCTTCCCTCCCCTCGTCAGTCTCTTTGCCAGGCGTCCTCAGAAGCGCCTGGGTCCCCTCGCTGCGCCCGTCATGGCTCACTGGTGCAAGCTGTGTCCTCGGTTCGATCCCCGCCACACTGTTTCTGTCACTCTGATTCGCTCTTGTTCGTAAGTTGAGAGGCAGAAACACAGTGCTCTCTCTCTCTCTCTGTCTCTCTCTCTCTCTCTCTCTCTCTCTCTCTCTCTCTCTCTCTCTCTCTCTCTCTCTCTCTCTCTCTCTCTCTCTCTCTCTCTCTCTCTCTCTCTCTCTCTCTCTCTCGACTGGGAATTTTTAGTGCTCAAGTCTCTCTCCCAAACTGCATTCTGATAGCTAGGCATTGTGTATTCTCTCTCTCTCTCTCTCTCTCTCTCTCTCTCTCTCTCTCTCTCTCTCTCTCTCTCTCTCTCTCTCTCTCTCTCTCTCTCTCTCTCTCTCTCACATGCAAGTTTATTGTGAAAAGTTACATAGAGGTACAAAAAAAAAATCCAGGAGAGGAGTGATACAAAGGCACACATTCAGAAACACTTTGCTCTCTCACCTCGACTGTTTTCAAAGGCCACAGAGATGACTAGCCGGGTTCCCTGTAGTGCTTCACCCGTCACAAATGCAGAAATCTTGTTAATCTGTCACTGGAACCATCAAAACACCCTTGTCACTTCAACTACCAACATGGCGGCTGTGTTTACAAAACAAACAAGGAGCTCCTCAAGTAATCCTGCATTGTAAGGATACCAGATCATCTACTGACGTCTGACTACCTACACAAGTCACATACTCGTAAGTACCCAGCCAACATTGTAGAGAGTTGAGAGAGTAGGGGTGTTTGGACTTTGACTGATATATAGTAAGACATTTGAATCACAGTTCTAAAACCCCCCTCGACCCGTTGGCTGAGTTCTGCGCATGCGCAGTGCTGATTTGACGTCACGAAGCATATCTCACACTCAGTTGCCATCTTTCGCCACCTCACTATGGATTCAGCTACTATTACAAAGTTGCTTGAGTCGCAGGAGAGGGCATATAAGAATGCCATGGATGTAGTGGTGAAAAGTTTCACAGAGAGAGTACATAAACTTGAAGGCAATGTCTCAGATCTAACTGCCAGCCTTGAGTTTAGTCAAAAAGAAATTGACTCACTCAAAACAAGTATCAAAACTTATGAAGCAGAACGTGTTGCCAACAAAGCTACAATAGATAAGCTCTCTCAAGATATTAATTCCACCCAAATCAAGATCAAAGACATGGAAGACCGCATCAACTGCCAGGAGGACTATAGCAGAAGGAACAATATTCGAATCAGCGGTGTGGAAGAGCAGAGCAGTGAGCAAACCTGGGAGCAGACAGCGGCAGTGGTGTCTTCCCTACTGAAGGATAAGATGCAGATGCCAGGTTTGGAGTTAGAAAGGGCCCACCGGGTAGGACAACGCAGAGACGGCAAGCCTCGTCCTATCGTGGCGCGTTTCTCCCGATTTTGCGATCGAGAGGCGGTCATGAGGAGTGCGAGGAAGCTGCGAGGGACCAATGTTTACCTTAATGATGACTTATGCGCTGCTTCACAAACTATCAAGAACGCTCAAATTCCGCTGATGAAACAGGCAAGGGCACAGGGGAAAATTGCCTATTTTAGGCATACAAAACTCATCATAAGGGACAGGTTTGATACTAGGATAGCACAAAATCAGCCACATCAAGCTCAAGACTCCTCTGTCTCCAGCCAAGACCATCAACGTGGGGCTACAGCCGCAATCGAGGATCGCTCACTACACGATGATTCAGCAATGGGAGCCGTGGCTAGGCATGCTGCTGTGGGTGGCACTGCTGGCGAGAGGGTTGGTGAGGTGGAACAGAGTGGTGGGGCGCAAGCTTTCCCACCTCTCCCCGCGCCAACCGACCATGCTGGTTCGCCTGCCGCACGAGCTTCCAGCTTGCGGCCCCAGGAGAACAGGAAAAATCCAAAAAGAAGTGTGAAGAAGTGAATCCCTAGGAAAGTAAAGTAATGTCACTCACTTGAACAATGGCTGCCAATAGCTATCTACCATTTCATTCCATCAGTAATAACGAGTTGGAAAGACTAAATTGCAGTGACACAGTGTATAGGAACTATTTGTGTATTAATGGGCTAGACCAGATTTTATTTAATCCGCTCAACCTAGAACAAGAGATTAATTGTACTATCAACGATGCCTTGATTTTTAATATAGATAACATTACTCAGAAATTTTCAAAATACATTTACTTAGATGATCTGAAAACAAAACTGAAAGAAACTGATGTATTTTCTGTATTAAGTATGAATATAAGAAGCTTAGCAAGTAATCTTCAAATATTAACTGATCAGTGTTTGCCTGAGGAAAACAGTGTTGATATTATGGGATTCTCAGAGACCAGGCTTGACAGTAATATAGAAAACTTATATCAGTTAAAAGGATACAACATGTTTACAATGAACAGAGACAGGAAAGGAGGAGGTGTGTGTATATATGTTTCTAGTATACACAAGTCTTGTATTATAAAGGAGTGTTGTTTAATGGAACAGTTCTTAGAGTGTGTATGTGTGGAAGTGAGTAGAGGTAAGAACACCAATTTGTTTGCATCTGTTTATAGGCCACCAAAGGGGAATTTGCAGGATTTTTTTCAATGCATTAAAGAAAATTTTTGATATTGCAGCGACAAAAAGATACAGTGAAACTTATTTTCTCGGAGACTGGAATTTAGATCTACTAAAAACAAATGAACCTGGAGTGCGAGAATTTATGAATTTGATGTATTCACATGGTTGTTTTCCATTGACAACAAAACCTACAAGAGTAACTGATAATTGCACTTCACTAATAGACCATATTTGGACCTCTCATTTTGGAAACAACATAAATAATTACATAATTTATACTGATGTATCAGATCATTTTGCAGTTTATTCACAGTTTAAGAATATATTAAAAAATGCTGATGTATTCGTAGAAAAAAGAATTTTTTCAGACAGGAATATAAGTTTATTTACTGAACAAGTAGCAAATGAAAATTGGTTCGAAATATCAAATACAAATGATGCAAACGATGCATTTGAGAAATTTTATGCGTTATATAGACATAAATTTTATTCTTGTTTTCCAGTAAAGAATGTTAAAGTCGTTGATAAACACAGCAGAAATCCTTACATTACTACTGCATTAAGAAATAGCATAAAGGAGAAACACAGACTCGAAAGACTTGCATCAAAATGGCCAATGACATATGGGCCAAGATATAAAAGCTATAGAAACCAGCTAGTAACCTTGCTGCGTGTTGCAAAAAACAAATATTATCAGGATAAACTTAAGAACCAACAAGGAAACAGTAAATCGATATGGAACACATTAAATAGTCTATTGGGAAGAAATAACAATAAAAGTACAATTGAAATTAAATTGAAAAATAATAATGACTACACTGCTAATGTTTTTAATGATCACTTTCTGAAAAAGACAGAATCCTCACAACAACAAACAGCTACACCACAAAATTCCCACCGTCAGTTTCTCAACAATCCTGCAAACATTTCACTTTACTTGTGCCCTGTTACTAGAGAAGAAATAAATATGTATTTAAGCAATCTAAAAACAAACACTGCACCAGGATATGATGAAATTCCACCTAGACTGCTAAAGATTACAGCACAGTACATTGATATACCTCTGACCCACATTATTAATCTCTGTTTTCAGCAAGGTTGTTTTCCCGACAAACTTAAAATAGCTAAAGTGATTCCAATATTTAAGTCGGGTGATGTTGACGATGAAAATAATTATAGACCAATATCTATATTACCATCTATTAGCAAGATATTTGAAAAAGCTATTGTTCAAAGATTAAGGAGGTTCCTGGAAGATTTTGATCTAATATCAAATAATCAGTTCGGTTTTCGTAATAACATGTCAACTGAAAAAGCCATAATGCAATTTACAAGTAAAATTTACAGTAATTTGGAAAGGAAACGTTATGTAGCAGGCATATTCTTAGACCTTTCGAAAGCCTTTGATACACTGAATCATGCAATTTTACTTGATAAGCTCTACAATAGTGGAGTAAGAGGAACACCATTAAAATTATTAGAAAGTTATCTAACTAATAGGAAACAATCAGTATACTGTAATAAAAAATCATCACAACTAAAAGTTATTCACACAGGAGTTCCTCAAGGGTCAATACTGGGCCCATTGCTCTTTTTGACATATATAAATGATATCTCTAATGCCTCTGAAAAATTTAATTATGTATTATTTGCTGATGATACAAATCTTCTTTTACATGATGATAACTTAAATAATTTGCATACTGCCTTGAATATTGAATTAGAGAAAATTAGTAAATGGGTATCTGCTAACAAATTAAAGGTAAATGTTACAAAAACAAATTATATATTATTTCAAAATCGATCTGTGGAACATAGAATGAGGACAGTTTATATGGAAGGATGTGAATTGAAAAGGGTTTCATGTACAAAATTTTTAGGGGTTTTAATTGATGAGAATTTAAACTGGAAAAAACATATACAATCACTCTGTTTGAAATTGTCAAAAATTTGTGGGGTATTGTACAAAATTCGTCGTAACCTAACAATTGATGCCTTGAAAAATCTATATTACTCACTATGTTATCCTCATTTTATATATTGTTTATCATTATGGGGTTGTACATGGCCTTCAGTTGTAAAAGAAATTATTGTAATGCAGAAAAAGATTTTAAGAACCATTACATTCAAAAGAAAACATGATTCCACACAGTTTTTGTTCACTGAATTGAAATTACTGAAATTTGATTACCTATTGCAATACTTTTGTCTTTTATCTGTTTATAATGACTTAAATGAAATTAGAAGTACCAGGAAATTGTTTAGATATATTCATCATAGCCAAGGAACTAGAGGAAATAATATCAACTTGATTTGTCCACAACATAGAACAACATTGTATAAATTTTCAATACATTGCTTTGGACCTACGTGTTGGAACGCTTTACCTGATGATTTGAAGACTATAACTAATTTCAATATATTCAAAAGTAAACTTAAAAAACATTTTCATAAATTGCAAAGTCTATCAATTAATGCACAATAATGTCAAATGCAGTTCTTTTTTTTTTTTATGGAAAGGTGTGATTATTAATGTCATGATTGTCTGTAGGATGTAAATTTTTGTCTTAAATTGTTTGTAATATAATTATTAATCTTAATTTATTACCTATTGCCGTCATGGAAACATGTATTACTGTAATTAATCTATGTCATGTCTGCTTAAGAGCTTAGCTCAGCAGACTAATGCCTCAACAATACCTGTACATAACTGTTCATTGTATATACTGGTGATATGGCAATAAACTAAACTAAACTAAACTAAACTAGCGCCTTGGGAAACCAGTGGAGGCGCAGCGAGGAAGTGTTTCAAAATATGGACGATTGAGGGGAGTGTGTGAGGTGCCGTGAAGGGATGGTGAGCTACGTCTAACACTAACGTTGCTAATACATCTTGGTAACGCTCCCAAGATCACCAAGCCGTGTGGTGATAGCGCTGCCCCGCCACGTGAATGTGCTTGGCTACCCCACTTGCGTCAGATGGATGGCCGGGGCTTCGTGACTGGGCGAGGATGGATGAGGTGGTTCTGGAATGCGGGATGAATGTAAAGGGAGTGACCAATAGGCCTAGGAAATTATTAGGACAGGTCATAGGCTGAAAAGATGAGTAGGTTCTGGATTTATTGACGTGGAATGATTGGCGGATGTAGAGGGAAGATCAATAGGCCTATGAAATTATTTGGACACGTCATAAGCTAAAGGGATGAGCAGCTTGTGGATTTCTATAGGCCTGAAATGTAGAAGGAATAATCAGTAGGCCTAGGAAATTATTAAAACACGACATAGGCTGCACAGCTGAGTAGCTTGTGGATTCCTATAGGCGTGGAATGTAGAGGGAAAATAACCAATAGGCCTAGGAAACTATTTGGGCACGTCATATAGGCCGGACAGGTCAGTTATGAACAATTGAAATTCACTCCTGTATATATTTTTATTTATTTATCTATTCTTTTTTTTTTTTTTTTTCATATAAGAGGGGTGCTGGCCAAGGGCAGGGGACTTGGTGGAGGGGGGACGCAGCCTGAAACTTCAATTCCCTTAAGAGAAAAGCCAAAAGGATCATCCAGAATTAGAGAAGTGTCTTGAAACTGTTCACTAAAAGCACTCGACGAATATTGAAAAGTGGATTACTGTTATTATTATTTTTATTTTTATTTGTTTATTTATTCATTTATTTATTTATTTATTATTATTATTTTTTTTTTTTTTTTATCGGTGGTGGTGGTGGTGGTGGTGGTGGTGGTCTGTAACTTGATGGGGATTCGTTTCCCTTCCATTCTCTTCCTTTCGTTTTCCTTTTTCCCCCTTCCCCATTCCTTCCTTTCCCACCCATCCACCTTCCATTTTCATTCCCTTTCATTCCCTTTCCCTTTACCACTTTCCCTTTCCCTCCGCCTGCTTTCCCTTCCCTTCTCTCTCTTTTCTTTCTCCCTCCCTTTTCTTTATTCCATTACACTACCATTCCCCTTCTTTCGTTTCCCCTTTTTCCCCTTTTTCCCCCTTTCCTTCCACCCTTCCCTTTCATTCCTTTCTTTCCTTTTCCCTTTTCTTTCTCTTCCCCTTTCACCTTCCCTTCTTTTTTTCCCCCTTCCCTTCCTCTTTCCCCTTATCCTACCTTCCTAACCCTCCCATCCCCAACACCAGTCCTCCCTTCCCTTCCCTTCCCTTCCCTTCTTCCCTTCGTTTCTCTCCCTTTTCCCTCATATTTTTCCCTCTCCCTTTACTCTACCACCCTGACCTCCCTGTCCTCTTCACTAGTCATTCCCACTACACACACACACACACACACACACACACACACACACACACACACACACACACACACACACACACACACACACACACACACACACACACACACACACACGGTGATCAGGGCCAGGGGAGGTTTTCACAGTTTGGCGTTTCACAGTAAAAGCTTAATGGAGTGCTGGTTTCAGTTTGTCGCTGCAATTTGCATAGTAATTAATCCCTCATCTCCAATTAATTGTGGAGATCCAATTGAAATAATGAACGTGTATTCCAGTGAATGAATAATGAAGACTGGCCTGACCCTTTTTTTGGGGGGGGAAGGGGAGGGGGTAATTGCCGCCAGATGTGTCATGAAGTCCATCAGGATTAAAAAAAAAAAGGGGGGGAAAGGAATATTCATAGAGTGAGTGGTGGTGGTGGTGGTGGTGGTGGTGGTGGTGGTGGATGTGTGGATTTTTTATTGATTGATTGATTGACGGAAGAGATATGGTGGTTGTGTGGATGAGAGAGAGAGAGAGAGAGAGAGAGAGAGAGAGAGAGAGAGAGAGAGAGAGAGAGAGAGAGAGAGAGAGAGAGAGAGATTGTTGCGGATCACATAAATATATTGTCGTAACTACACGTGGCCAGAAAGGTGTGTGTGTGTGTGTGTGTGTGTGTGTGTGTGTGTGTGTGTGTGTGTGTGTGTGTTTGCCGTTGCGCCTTCAAGACACACAGACGCAAAAAAAAAAAAAGACAGTGGACACGAAAAGACACCAATATCCTGACAAACGAACACACACACACACACACACACACACACACACACACACACACACACACACACACACACACACACACACACACACACACACACAAGGAAGAAGGACAATAATAAAAAAAAAGAGAGGGAGAGGAGGAGGAGGAGGAGGAGGAGAGGAAGAGGGGGACCAAACTACGATTTCCCTTGGGCTCTCTCTCTCTCTCTCTCTCTCTCTCTCTCTCTCTCTCTCTCTCTCTCTCTCTCTCTCTCTCTCTCTCTCTCTCTCTCTCTCTCTCTCTCTCTCTCTGCGCAAGACTGGACAAGGCCTGTGTCTCCCAGCGGAGTATCTATCCATAAAGCTTAATTCAGGCGTCCTCTCCCTCTATCCCCCCCTTCCTGCTCCGCCCTGCCCCGCCCTGCCCCGCCTGTGTTAGTGTTTTCTTTGATCCTTCCTTGGCTGGGTTCACTGCATGGATGGATGGATGGGCGGGTGGGTGAGTGGGTGGATGGGTGCAGTGGTGCGTGCGTGGTTGGGTGGTCGAGTGGATATGTGGATGGAGGCTTGGGTGTTCTTCCATACCATTCCAGTCGCGGTTCCTGGAATGAGTAAGGTTTTCCAGGGAGTGATGTGGGTTGAGGCCTTTGTTGTGTCTCGACGTATTGGTGGTGTGGAAGTTGTTGTTGTTCTTTATTTGGCTTCTTTTAACGCTATTCCAGTAGAGGTTCCAGGAATGTGTGGGTGGGTGGGTGGGTGGGTTTTCCAGGGAGCGATATACGTACCTTTGTCATGTTTTATAGTGTAGATTGTGTGAAGATTGTGTGTTTAAATATTTTGTCTTTGTGTTTTGTCTGTTTTTATTACCATTCCACTTAGAGTTTCCAGGAATTAGTGATGTTATTTATTTATTTTATTTATTTTTTTATTTTTTTTTTTTTTTTTTTTAAGGGGGTAATGTACATAAGGATCTTTGTCATGTTCTGGAGTACAAGAGGTTTGGAGTTTGTGTTTTTAGGTGTTTCGAAAACCTTCCTGTCTCGTCTGCTTTTTTAACGCCATTCCAGTACTGAGCTGCAGGAATGTGTGTGTGTGTGTGTGTGTGTGTGTGTGTGTGTGTGTGTGTGTGTGTGGTTTTCCAGGGAGCGATATAGATACCTTCGTCATGTTTTGTAGTGTAGATAGTGTGAAGATTGTGTTTCAGTGTTTCGTCCTTGTTTGGTCTGCTTTTTTATCATCATTCCACTTCGGGCTTCCAGGAATGAGAAGTGTCTCTTTTTTCCAGGGAACAATACTGATACCTATGTTATGTGTCTGGAATGTGAGTGGTGTAAAGGATTTTGTGTTCCAGGTATGAGCAAGACTTTTCATGGACAACATAGATGGA
>NC_087158.1:2295000-2297500 GCF_035594125.1 Scylla paramamosain | reverse complement strand
CTCTGTGATGGCCCATCTTGGTCGATTATATGTTTATTGCGTCGCGTGTTGCCTCCCCTCGCGTCTCCTTCACCTCCTTTACCTTGCCTCCTTCTCTCCTTCTCGTTTTCCTTCTCCTCCTCCTCCTTCTTCTTTCTTTCCTTCCGTTTTTCCTTAGTTTTTGCTTCCGTCTCTGGTTCTTTCCTTGCCCATCTTCTCCTCCTCCTCCTCCTTGTTTTTCCTCCTCCTCTCCTTTTTTTTCCGTCCTTCCTCAGTCCTTACCTCTTTACTTACTTACTATCTTCCATCCTTTCTTTCCTCCTCCTCCTCCTCCTTCGTCTTTTCTCCTTTCCTTCCTTCCTTCCTTCCTTCCTTCCTTCCTTCCTTCCTTCCTTCCTTTTCTTTCTTTTCCTCCTTTTCCTCTCTCCTCTCACATCCTCCTGTCCTCTACTTTTCTCTTTGCTTCTCATTAACATTAATCTCTCTCTCTCTCTCTCTCTCTCTCTCTCTCTCTCTCTCTCTCTCTCTCTCTCTCTCTCTCTCTCTCTCTCTCTCTCTCTCTCTCTCTCTCTCTCGTGTTTGTTATTCTTTTTCTGTTTAATTGCTTGTTTTCTTTCACTTTTCCTTATTTAATTTTTATTTATTAGTTTAGTTTATTTCTTTATCTCTTTTTATTCTTTTCTTCGTTTATTTTCTTCACTTTGCTTCCTCCTCCTCCTCCTCCTCCTCCTCCTCCTCCTCCTCTTTCGTCTTCCTCTTAACATTTTTATTTGTTTCGTTTCATATTTTTCTAATTCCTGCTCTCTCTCTCTCTATCTATCTCTATTTCCCCTCTCATTCTTTATCGTCTTTTCCCCTTCCTTCCTCTTTTTTTTTCTTTTTCATGTTTATTATCTTTCACTTCCTTCTTTCTTTCTTTTCCCATAAATCTCTCTTCTGTTCCCCTCATTCTGTCAACCTTTTATTTAATTTTTTTACTGTCCCCTCTTTCTTCCCCTCTTCTTTATTCCTTCTTTATTTTTACTCTTTCCTTTATCATCTTTCTCCTCTGTTTCTATTCTTCTGTTTTCCTTCTTTTTGCACTTCCTCTCTCTTTCTCCACCTTATCTTTTTTTTTCTTTCTTCCTTCCTCTCTTCTTTTTTTCCTCTTCCGTTTTCGCTTCTCTTTTATTTTGTTTCATTCTTTTTTCTGTATTATTTTTTTCCTTGTCTTCTTATTCTCCACTTCCTCTTTTCTCTTTTTTTTTTATCCTCCTTTTCCTATTTTCTGTTTCTTTTCTTTCGCTTTCCTCTGTTTTTTTCCCTTTCCTCTTTCCTCTTTTCCCTCTTTTTCTTATTTTTCCTACATCTTTTCCTTCTTTTTCCCGATTTTCTTTTTCCTTCCCCTCTGTCCTTTATTTCCTGATTTTTTCCTCTTCCCTTTTACTCTTCTTTCTTCCTATCCTCCCTATTTTCTTTTCCTTCTTCCTCTCCTTTCTTTTCTTTTTTTCTAAACCCCTTTTTTCCCTCCCTCCTCTTTTCCACTGTCCTTTCCTCTCTCTTCCTGCTCTTTTACCCATTTCTTCCCCTCTCTTTCCCTCTCCCCGTTCTCTTCCTTCCTCTCTCCAATTCCCTCTCCTTTTCCTTTTCCCCCTCTTTTCTCTTTTCATCTTTTTCCCCTTTCTCTACCCTCTTTTCCACTTCTCCTTTTCACTTTCTCTTGTTCCCCTTTTCTCCCCCATCTTTCCCCTTTGTCCTCTCTTTTCCCCCTCTCTTTCCCTTGTTTTCCCCTCTGTCTCTCTCCCCCTCTCCCCCGCCGTGTCCTCAGTGCCACAGAATCCTGCTTTATGTCTCTATTTCCCCTCAGAAGAGTCTCCAGGCGCGCCCTGATCCCCTCACACACACACACACACACACACACACACACACACACACACACACACACACACACACATACACACATGTACGTAACTTTTGGTGCCCTATGTAGGTGTAATGTGTGTGTATGTAGTCTCTCTCTCTCTCTCTCTCTCTCTCTCTCTCTCTCTCTCTCTCTCTCTCTCTCTCTCTCTCTCTCTCTCTCTCTCTCTCTCTCTCTCTCCTTTCTTCATTTATGGTTTAGATCATATTAACATTTCATTAGAATATGGAATGATGTTGAGAGAGAGAGAGAGAGAGAGAGAGAGAGAGAGAGAGAGAGAGAGAGAGAGAGAGAGAGAGAGAGAGAGAGAGAGAGAGAGAGCTAAAAGGGTTGGAGAGAGCGGAGGGTTGGAGGCAAGAAGCGAAGAGAGTGCACAAAAGTGAATGGAAATTGGAGATGGCGAAAGAAGAAAAGAGAAAGAAGGAAGAAGGAAGGTGAATTTAAAGAAAAGATTGGGTTGGGCTGGATTGGGCTGGTTTTTTGATGGGCTGGAATTCTTGGGCTGGAAATGTGTTTGGGGCTGAGATAAGGAAGGGTTGCGTGAGTCAGGTGAGGTTAACGGATGGAAGAGAAGAGGAAAGGAAAGGAAAGGGGGAAAAAGTATTAATAATGTTAGTTTCT
>NC_087158.1:2287500-2290000 GCF_035594125.1 Scylla paramamosain | reverse complement strand
AGTAGGAAAAGAAAGAAATTGAATAAGAATTGAGCTGGAGGAATAAAGGAGGAGGAAAAATAAAGAAAGAAAACAGAAAAAGACGAACAATATTTTCAGAAAGAAGAGAAGAAAAAAAACTGTTAATAGATATGAAGAAAAAGAATAAGGACTAAAGGAATAAGGAAGAAGGGAAGAGGAAGCAAAGAAGAAACCACTCGAAATGTATTTTGAGGAAGAAGAAAAAAAATAAATAAAACTGTGAATAGAAGTGAAAAGAGATTGAATAAGAACTGGAGGAATAAGGAAAGAGGAGGGGAAAAGAAGATTGAGAATACGAGGAAGAAAAAGAAACTGGGTAAGGAGTGAAGGAGTAAGGAAGGAGGAAAGAAAGAGGAAGAAAGCCAAAGAAGCAGTAAGAACCAAAATTTGAAGAAAGAAAAGAAAAGGAAGAAAAAAACGATGAATACAAGAAAAAGGAATAAATAGGGAATGGAAAAGTAAGGAAGGAGGAAAAACCACTCGAATTATATTTTGAGGAAGAAGAAAAGGAAGAAGAAAGGGAAGAATAAGATTTTGAATACGAGGAAGAAAGACAACAAGTTAAAGAGGAAGAAGAAAAGAGAAAGAAAGAATTTTAATATGAGGAAGGAAAATTTAATTGAAGGAAAACAAAAGGAGGAGGAACCACAAGTTTTAAGAAAGAAGGAAAAGGAAGAACGAAACTGAATGCCAGGAAAGGGGAAAAAATAAGTTGACTAAGAAATGAAGGAATAAGAAGAGAAGGAAAAAATGACGAAAAATAATTGAATAAGGAAGGAAGGAAGGAAAAAGAAGAAAGAAGGAGGAGGAAGGAAGAAGTAATAAGAACTTTGAATATGAGGAAGAAAAATTGAATGAGAACTGAAGGAATAAGGAAGGAGGAAAAAAACGAAGAAAGGAGGGAAAAAATGGAAGAAAGACAAAGAAGGAATAAGAAAAAATAAGAAGCAATAAGACTTTTGAATACGATAAAGAAAAAAAAATAACTGAAGGAACAAGGAAGGAGAGGGAAAAAAAGGAACAAGAAAGAAAAGGAGGAGGAAAAAAAGGAAGAAAAGGAAGGAAAAGGAGGAGGAGGTTCTCGATTTGTATTTTGGCGCGGAACAAAAGACTGTGATTTTCATGTTGGGGGGAGGGGGTAGCCGCGCCCCGCCTGATCGCAGAGCTGGCAGGGTTATGGACGGGCGGGAAGGGAGGGGCGGCAGGGGGATATGGGGGCACACTGGACCACAGGAAGAGGAAGAGGAAGAAGAGGAGGACGGTAGGCAACAGGAGAAAGAGGAAAGCGAGAGACAGACAGACAGACAGGAAGAGGAAGAGGGAAGCAGGACACGTAGGGACAGGAAGAGGAAGAGGGGAGAGAGACGCAGGAATAGGAAGAGAAAGAGGAGAGACAAGGGGAAGAGGAAGTGGGAAGGAGGTAAACACACAGTAACAGCAACAGGAAGAGGAAGAGGAGAGGTGAGCTGAAGGAGGAAGAGGATAGACAGGAGAGAGAGAGAGAGAGAGAGAGAGAGAGAGAGAGAGAGAGAGAGAGAGAGAGAGAGAGAGAGAGAGCAAAACAGGAAGAGGAAGAAAATAAACAGACGAAGGAAAGGAACACACACACACACACACACACACACACACACACACACACACACACACACACACACACACACACACACACACACACACACTTTCCACTCTCACTCACTTTTTTCTCCTTTTTCATCTCCACACGTCCAGCTGGTCTCCCGCGATCTATTAAAGGACACTGGAGGAGGA
Organism: Scylla paramamosain; assembly: GCF_035594125.1. NCBI lineage: Eukaryota > Metazoa > Arthropoda > Malacostraca > Decapoda > Portunidae > Scylla > Scylla paramamosain. The sequence goes on along the minus strand of NC_087158.1, from coordinate 2,288,212 downwards.
GAAAGAGGAGGAGGAGGAGGAGAAGGAATACAAAAGAAAGACCAAACAGCAACAGACCCTGAGGCCCTTACTAGGCTGTTTGGGCAACTATTCTACTCTATTAGTGGGAGAGACAGGATAGCACAGAAAGCTCCTCCCTCACCCCTCCCTCCCTCCAGGCGAAGATGGCCGGAGAAAGGAAATGGTGCCATGTTGTAAAGTCAAACAACATGGAATTTGAGAGGAAAGTGAGAGAGATGGTGTTTACTTGTACCACATCTTATCTACATACAGTCGTAATATTTGTGTCACCTGATGAGGCGCTTCCTTCACCTCAGATGTGATTGAGTGGGATACATTTCTACAAGATGACTATGGTGATGGGTGAGTTGCTCTGCTAGGACTCCATTCCTTTTACCATTACTGTGACGGGGCCAGCAGCAAGTCGCCGAGGAACAAGCCATCACTGTCCTGGTATTATATTACGTTATATTACACCTTACACACGTCGCAGAAGAAATCAAGTAAATCCGTGAGGCGTGAGTGTTTATTTCTAAAACCGTGTTGAGTCCTTTGTAATACTGTTACTTTCCTGGAATTCTGCTGTTTTATCCCTCACCACTGATTCCATAAACCTAGCCACTGCTGATGTGAGGCCTATGGGACGGTACTTTTGTGATTGAGATTTGTCACCTTTTTTTAAAGATAGGTAGGTGTAGCATTTGCAAGTTTT
>NC_087158.1:2275000-2277500 GCF_035594125.1 Scylla paramamosain | reverse complement strand
GATTCACAATTTGCCCTCAACCAACCACAGAAAAATAAATTGATAGATAAATAATGTTTTGGGCGGATGTGTTTGTAAGCGCATGTGTGTGTGTGTGTGTGTGTGTGTGTGTGTGTGTGTGTGTGTGTGTGTGTGTGTGTGTGTGTGTGTGTGTCCCTCTCTCTCCCTCTCTCTTTCTCTTTCATCTTTACTTTCTTCGTTTTATTTGATGGTTTTATTGGCTTTTTTATGGTATTGGTAAGTTGGCCATATATTGAAAGCTGTTTTTATTTATTTATTTATTTATTTATTTTTCATTATTTCTCAGCCTCGTGTGTGTATAAAAAGGGTTATAGTAATACGTTCATTAAAAAAAAAAAAAGTGTCATAATTCATTCATTCATTCGTTTCTGGCTGACACACTGGTCTCGTGACCGCCACACCTGGGTTCGACTCCCCGCACCTTAATGGGAAGTAGAAATAAAGTGAAGGGGAAAAAAAAAAGAAAAAAAAACATTATTCTCGCCGGTTTATTCATTGTAATCCATCACACTTACAACACGATCCATAAATTGCCTCCCCTCGCCCCCCCCCCCTCACCTGTCCTCACCATCACCACCACCACCATCACCACCTCCACTCAGCCACGCCCTTCTTCCCTTCCACAACTCCTCCCCTTCCTTTCTCTCCATCCATATCTCATTCTCTTCCTTCCTCAACCTTCCCCTTCCATCCATCCACAATTCCACCCCTTCCTTTCCCTCTCTTTCCCATCCACCCTTCCACACATGCCGCTTCCTTCATTTTTCCTTCAACTTTTGTTTTTATTTCTCTTCTTTCAACCATCTCTTTTCATTATTCCACACTTCGTCTTCCACTTCTCTTCCCTTCCTTTCCCATCCACCCTCCCACACGCTCCGCTCTTTCCTTTCCCTCTATCTGTTTTCCTTCACTTTTTTTCCTTCATTCAGTCACGTTTTTTCCTTCATTCAGTCACGCCCATCTATCATTCCATATTCTCTCGCTTTTCCCCTTTCTTTCAATCAACTTCACTTCTCCCTTCCATTTCTTTCCTTCTTTTGTCTTCTTTCCTCGTCACTTTTTCTGCTTTCTTCTCGTTCCTTTCTTTCTTTCTCCTGTTTATTTTATTTTTCTTCTTTTTCTACAACTTTTTTCTTTCACTTCGTTTCCTTCATTCTTTTCTTTTCCTTTCCTTTCTCCTCATTTTCTTTCATCTTCTTTGTTTCCTCTTTCATCTGGTTACGTTCTTCTTCCTTTCCCTTTCTTTTTTTCCTTCCCTTTTCTTTCTTTATCACGGTTTTCTTTCTCTTCTATCTCATCCATTTGTTTTTGTTTTTCTTTTTTTTTTCTTATTTTCCCTTTTTTTTCTTCGACACGCCCTTCTTCTCATTTCCTTTCCTTCTTTCCCTCTTTTCTTTTCTTTTTTTCTCACTCTGTCATTCTGTCACTTTCTTTCCAAACCTTCCGTCCTCTTTCTTTACTTTTCCCTCTTCCTTCTTTCCTTCTCTCATTTCCCTCATCCCTGTTTCTTTCCTCCTCTCTTCCTTCAATCTTTCCTTCTTCCTCACCTGACTTCTTTTCCTCCCTCCCTCCCTCCCTTACGTTACCTAACCTCACTTTTCTCTTACCTCCCCCGTTCCTCCTCCTATCCCTCCCTCCTTTACCCCCCTTCCCACCCACTAGAACACCCCTCGCCCATCATTCAGCCCATCACCTTCAACCTTCCTTCTCTCTCTCTCTCTTTCTCTCTTCCCTCTCTTTCTCTCGCTTCACTCTCCCATCAATCTCTTCCTCACCCATCACTCCCGTCTATATTATCCTGTCAGGAGGAAGAGGAGGGGGAGAGGAGGAGGGGGGTGCAGTGGTTTCTCCTTCCTTTGCATAATTTCACCTCCTCGTCATTCTTTCCTGACTTACGGTTGTCATAATTTCACTGTAGGATACGAATGATTTTACTTCCTGCCTCAGTACGTGTCGTGAGATTTATTGAGGGAGAGAGAGAGAGAGAGAGAGAGAGAGTTATGTTTACTTATCCTGAAATGACTTGGGTTAAACTATTTTCTTGGGTCTCTCTCTCTCTCTCTCTCTCTCTCTCTCTCTCTCTCTCTCTCTCTCTCTCTCTCTCTCTCTCTCTCTCTCTCTCTCTCTCTCTCTCTCTCTCTCTCTCTCTCTCTCTCTCTCGTTTTGTTTTGTCCCCTTCGTTCTTGTTTTTCTAGTTATTTAATTGTATCTTTATTATCCTCTTATTTCCTCCTCCTGGACACTACTACTACTACTACAACTACTACTACTACTACTACTACTACTACTACTACTACTACTACTACTACTACTACTACTACCACCACTGCATCGGATGTCCCCTCTCTTGTCCCCTCTAGGCCCCGGAAATGAGGGGAACCGCTGCACCCAGATGAGGGGAGGCCGGGCGGGGCGAGGGGAGAAAGGGAGAAGCAGCGTAGTGTGTGAGGGGAGGTGAGGGGAAGAAAGAAAAGACGAA
>NC_087158.1:2265000-2272500 GCF_035594125.1 Scylla paramamosain | reverse complement strand
GGACGGAGAGATGGAATGAGGGAGGGAGTGAAGGAAGGACGAGAGTTGGTGGAAGGGTGGGAGGGCGAGGGATGGAAGGAGTGAAGGATGGAAGTGAGAAGGAAAGGAAGGATTTTGAATTAGATTTTGACTGTTACTACACATAAAGTACAATACTCGTGTGCAGTGGTCATGTACTCTGATAGGGATAACAGGTGTGGTGCTTGAACTATGCACGAGGGAGGGATGCGTCTCTCTCTCTATCTCCCTCCCTCACTCCCTCCCTCCCTCCCTCCCCAACATGCCATGCGAGGAAGACACCAAACCTAACATCATCTACCCCTCCCTCTCCCCCCTTCTCCCTCCCATCCCCCTCCCCCAGGTCAAGCAAGTACTCCTCCTCCGTGACATTTGACAACGTGACAGCGGCGCCTAATTGCCCATCAGACGCCAGGTGGGCCGTGACGCGCCGCCAACACCCGCAGATCAGCCGCTCCCCGTGACGGCCCCGCGCTTCTCTATCTGTGGTTAGGCTCTAATGCCACCGCGGAGTTTTGCTGAGAGAGAGAGAGAGAGAGAGAGAGAGAGAGAGAGAGAGAGAGAGAGAGAGAGAGAGAGAGAGAGAGAGACTTCCCCCTCCTTCAACTACCTCCTCACACACACACACACACACACACACACACACACACACACACACACACACACACACACACACACACACACACACACACACACACACACACACACACTCAAATAACAATATAGAATAGACGTGGGTGGGTCTCTCTCTCTCTCTCTCTCTCTCTCTCTCTCTCTCTCTCTCTCTCTCTCTCTCTCTCTCTCTCTCTCTCTCTCTCTCTCTCTCTCTCTCTCTCTCTCTGGAACCACATAATGATGAAGATTCCTGGACATGCATTCAGAAACTCCTTAACAGAGAGAGAGAGAGAGAGAGAGAGAGAGAGAGAGAGAGAGAGAGAGAGAGAGAGAGAGAGAGATGCGTAAATGAGACCGCCCATTTGTGGCTATTTTATGTAAGAAAGATTTTTTTATATCGAGGACACGAGAGAAGAGGAGAAGCATTGAGTACGAGGAAGAGGAGGAGGAGGAGGAGGAGGAGGAGGAGGAGGAGGCTAAAAAGATGCTCTCGAACCGTGAATGGAAGGCAGGGAGGAAAGAAGAGGAGAGGGTCGAGGAGGGAAATGAGGGGAAAAGTGGAGGAGGAGGAGGAAACTGGGAATCCTTCAGGAAACTCTTGGATCAATATGGGCTTGGTGATCATGGTGTGGTGGTGGTGGTGGTGGTGGTGGTGGTGGTAGTAGTAGCAGTAGTAGTAGTAGTAGTAGTAGTAGTAGTAGTAGTAGTAGTAGTAGTAGTAGTAGTAGTTAATGATCCTGCTACTACTACTACTACTACTACTACTACTACTGTTGTTGTTGTTGTTGTTGTTGTTGTTGTTGTTACTAATACTGTTTTCGTATCCCTTCCTTCCTTTCTTTCCTTTTCTTTCTTTCTTTCTTTCTTTCCTTCTTGTTTTTCTTCTTTATCTTCTTCCTCTTCGTGTTCACTTGTCCTTGTTCTTATCGTTGTTGTTGCTGTTGTTGTTGTTTTCATTTTTATTGTCATCATCATTATCATTATTATTATCATCATTACTATTATTTCTTTCCTCTTCGTTTATTCTTCCTCCTCTTCTACTACTTCACCACCACCACCACCACCACCAGCACCACCACCACCACCCCCACACCGCCATTATTCTCGCAGCAAACAAACCCACAGTCCGGTGCCCAGACACAGTAATTACGCCTGTCTGGATAAAAAACGTGCCTTTATTTATGACGCTGTGAGATGAGGCCCAATCTGGCTCCTTCTTGAGGCAGCGCGGCGACCAATCAGGGGCTATACAGCCGCCCTAACTTGTCACAGCATAAACTTGGGGCCGCACGCACGCACGCACGCACACACACACACACACACACACACACACACACACACACGAAGGGAAAATAAAACTCGTAGGACGCAACGCCAACTTAGGTAGATTAGTTAAGTTAGGTTAGGTAGGTAGAAAGGGAGGATAAGATGATTAGGTACGTAGGTAAGGATTAGTTAAGTAGATGGGGAGATGGGAGAATGGAATAAGTGAAAGAGGAAGATAATAAGAGAAAAGGAAGAGAGAAAATATAAAATCATCGTACTTGAGTTGCGATTTGTAAGATAAACAATGAAGAAAAGGAAAAGAGAATGAGAGAGAGAGAGAGAGAGAGAGAGAGAGAGAGAGAGAGAGAGAGAGAGAGAGAGAGAGAGAGAGAGAGATGGACACACACCCTCATCTCTCTCTCTCTCTCTCTCTCTCTCTCTCTCTCTCTCTCTCTCTCTCTCTCTCTCTCTCTCTCTCTCTCTCTCTCTCTCTCTCTCTCTCTCTCTCTCACCTGGCGGCCATGACAGGTGGTGTACAGGTAGATTAGCGGCGCGGCTCACCTGACAGACACCTGGACTGGAAAACAAGAAAAGTTCCACACGAGATGAAAAAAAAAGGATAAAATGCTTTGAAAATGAACTTAATTAGACAAAGAGAGGACAGGAAGGCAGGTGGATGGGTGGGAAGTGGAAGAATAGGTGGAAAGTGGAAGGACAGGCGAGGAGAGTGAATGGATGGATGGATAGAAGGATAGGAAGTGGAAGAATGGGAGAGGAGGTGAAGGGATGGTTGGAAGAGTAGGTGGATGGGTGGATGGGTGAGAGAAGTGGAAGGATGGGAAAGTAGGTGGATGGATGGATGGGAAGTGGATTTACTAGATTTATTTTCTTCTTTTCCTCCTTTTCTCTCTTTTTCATCATTAGCCTTGTAATTTGACAGTGATAATGGTGGTGGTGGTGGTGGTGGTGATGGTGATGGTGGTGGTGATGGTGGTGGTAGCTTCTTTATTTAACTTGTTCTTTTTTTCATCAATGGACTTTTAAAATCTGCCAGTGATGATGTTGAAGATGGTAGTAGTAGTAGTAGTAGTAGTAGTAGTAGTAGTAGTAGTAGTAGTAGTAGTAGAGAAAGAGGAGGAGGGAGAGGGAAGAAAATAAAGAAGGAAAGGAGTTTTCTTTTTCTTTTCTCCTCTTTTCTTATATCATCTTTGCACGAGTAATTTATGTCAGTAAGGAAAATGATGATGATGACATGGAGGAGGAGGAGGAGGAGGAGGAGGAGGAGGAGGAGGAGGAGGAGGAAGAAGAAGAAAGGTATATAGTGAAAGTTTTTGCATCTTATTTTTTTTTTTTTTTCTCAATCTTAGACGAGCAATTTCTGTCAGTGATGATGATGGTGGTGGAAGAAGAGGAGGAGGAGGAGGAGGAGGAGGAGGTAGAAGTTAGGAGGGAAGAAGAGAGAGAGAGAGAGAGAGAGAGAGAGAGAGAGAGAGAGAGAGAGAGAGAGAGAGAGAGAGAGAGAGAGAGAGAGAGAGAGAATTTAAAAGAGGAGAAGGAAGAAGGAGAGGCTAGACGAGAAGGAGGAAGAAGTTAGAAAAGAAAGATGGAGAAGAAGAGAGGAAAAAAGAAAGAGGAAGAGAAAGAAAAAGAAGAATGAGTTAGGAGATAAAGAGAAGGAAGAGGACGAGAGAAGAGAAGAAAATAAAGGAAGAGGAGGAGGAAGAATTATGCGAAGGAAAAGCAAGACAAAAGGGAAGAATGGGGAAGATGAAGGAGGTAAGGAGAGAAGAGAGGAGAAGAAGCAGGAGAAGGAAAGAACGAGAAGAGAAAGGAGGAGGAAGAAAATAAATAGAGGAGATAGAATAAGTTAGAGAGGACAAGGAGGAGTTAGAAGAGGAGGAAGAAGAGAGAGAGAGAGAGCGAAAGAGAAAGGAAGTAGGAAAATAAGGAGGAGAAAGATGAATAAGTTAGGAGAGAAGAAGCAGAAGACACAACAAGTTAAAAGAGAAGAGGAGGAAGAGACACAGAAGGAACTAAAACGATAAAAAAAGGGAGGATGAAGGGAGAAAGGAAGAGAAGAGGAAGAAATTAGAGAGTCAAAAGAGGAGGAAGGGAGAATGGCAAGAAGACAAAAGATTAAGGAATTTGCAGAGAGTTAGAAGAGGGAGGAATTGAAATGGTAAAGGACGAAGGGAGAAGAGAATAAGACTCAATATCATGAAGTTAGAGAGTTAGAAGAGAGGGGCAGTCAGGCAGTCAGGCAGTCAGGCAGTCAGACAACGGGAATTCCAAGTACCTTTATTCCTGTCCACGGCGAGGCGGAGGGCGGCGGCGGCGTCCCTCACTCCCACTATTGATATTCCAGTTTAAAATGGATTTGCAAACGATTAAGCGAAGGTTCCTCAGGGGAGAGTGGCGAGGAGGAGGAGGAGGAGGAGGAATAGAGGACAGGAAGGGTAAGGAGTGATGACAGGACGAGGACAGGGACAGAAAGAGGAGGAGGGGGAGGAGGAGGAGGAAGAAATGACGGGAAAAAAAAAAAACAAGGATTGAGGAGGAGGAAGAGGGAAGGAGGAGGTTAGAAAATGAAGGAGGAAGAAGAAGAGGAAAGGATTATGAAGGAAGAGAATAGGACGAAGAGCATGAATTAAAGAAGAGGAGGAGAAGAAGAGGACAGGAATGACAAGGAGAGGAGAGGAGGAGGAGAAGGAAGAAGAATGTTAGGAAGTGAAGGAGAAAGAAGAGGAAAGGATTATGAAGGAAGAGAATAGGATGGGAAGAGCAAGAATTGAAGAAGAGGAGGAGGAGGAGAGGAAGGGAATGACAAAGAGAGGAGGAGGAGGAGGAGAAAGAGACACGGACAGAGGATAAAGGAAGAAGGAAGAACGGGAAGAGCAAGAAGCGATGAGGAGGAGGAGGAGGAGGAGGAGGAGGAGGAGGAGGAGGAGAGAACTGGAAGCAGAGAGAGAGAGAGAGAGAGAGAGAGAGAGAGAGAGAGAGAGAGAGAGAGAGAGAGAGAGAGAGAGAGAGCAGGAAAGTGTCAACTCAATCTTAGAAAATGGAAATAGAAGAAGAGAAGAAAGAGAGCAAGATGAAAGAGGAAGAGGAGGAGGAGGAAGAGGAAATAACATCGAGGCATGGAAATTGAGAGGAAAAAAGAGAATTTACACGACACGACGACGAAGGAAAGACGGAAGAAAGGAAGGAAAGATGAAATAAAAAGAACAAGAATGAAGAAAGTCAAGAAAGGTGAAGAGGAAGAGTAGGAAGAAAAGAAGGAAGATAACATAAAAGAAAACGACGAGAAAGAGAAAAGATAAAAAGTAAACAGTAACAACGAAACAAAAAAAGGAGAAAAATTAGAAAAGAAAAGAGAGTTTAGAAGGATAATAACAATGAGAGAGAGAGAGAGAGAGAGAGAGAGAGAGAGAGAGAGAGAGAGAGAGAGAGGGGGGGAAGGAAAAACATGAAACAACACAGTAAAAACGAAAAAAAGAGGAAACAAGGAAAAAAAGTTGATACGAAGAGGAAAACAACGATGATGACCAGAGAGAGAGAGAGAGAGAGAGAGAGAACTAGGAGGAGAAGGACGAGGACGAAGAAGAGGAAGAAGAGGAGGAGTAATACCAAGAAGAGGACGAATTTAGCTTACGTTTCGCTTCTTGCCTCTTGTAATTAAGTTTGCAAACAGTTCGCGCCACACACCAACGAAATATGAGAGGTCAAATATTGAGAGAGAAAAGTTTATGCGCCTTCCAGGAAATTAACGAAGGGAAAGAGAGAGAGAGAGAGAGAGAGAGAGAGAGAGAGAGAGAGAGAGAGAGAGAGAGAGAGAGAGAGAAGGGTTAAAGGAAAAGAGTGAAATAAAGGGTTAAAATGAAAGGAAATAGGAAGTGATAGAGAAAAGGGTTAAGGGAAAGAGGGAAGGGAGAAGAGGAAAAGAAAGAGTTAAAATGAAGGGGAATAGAAAGATTTGTGAAAGGGGAAAAGGGGAAAGAGGGAGAGAAAGGGTTAAAAGTGAAGGGGAATAAGAAGAAATAGGAGAGAGAAATAGGAGAGAGGGAAGAAAAGGTGAAATGTGATGTGTGTCTTTCCTCCTCTTCTTCCTCTTCTTCCTCTTCCTCTTCTTTGCTAGTTGAGGAAGAGGAATAGCGAAGGAAAGAGGAAAAGGAGAAGAACGAGAGAGAGAGAGAGAGAGAGAGAGAGAGAGAGAGAGAGAGAGAGAGAGAGAGAGAGAAAGTGGATAATCGTATATTACCCTCCTTTTTTTCTTCTTCCTCTTCCTCCTCCTCCTCCTCCTCCTCCTCCTCCTCCTCCTCCTCCTCCTCCTCCTCCTCCTCCTCCTCCTCCTCCTCCTCCTCCTCCTCTTCCTCTCTTCCTGGAAACTGACGAAGATAAGCAAGAGGAAGGAAAGAAAAAAATAATGTAAACGGGTTGAGAGAGGAAAGAGAGAGGGAAGATAGGCAACGGTACACCCTCCTCTTTACTCTTCCTCTTCCTCCTCCTCTTCCTCTTCTTGGTAGTTAACGAAGAGAAGCAAGAGGAAGAAAGAAAAATGAGAGGGAATTATTAGGTGGATAACTGTACATGTCATTTTTTCCTCCTCCTCCTCCTCCTCCTCCTCCTCCTCCTCCTCCTCCTCCTCCTCCTCCTCCTCCTGTTCCCGGTACTCGTGCAGCAATCAGCCCAGCACACTCCCTAATGTACATAATCAACAGGTCACGCCAAAGAAAACGAGAGACGGGGAGTTAAACAGCGAAGAGTCAATAGTGGTAGTTGTTGTTGTTGTTGTTGTTGTTGTTGGTGGTGGTGGTGGTGGTGGTGGTGTTTTTTTTTTTCTTTTTCTTTTCTTCTTTTTCTTTTTCTTCTTAAACGACGAAGCGAAAGAAAAATTTGAGTGTGATTACTTACTTCAAGTGTGTGTGTGTGTGTGTGTGTGTGTGTGTGTGTGTGTGTGTGATCTTTCATTGTTCTACCCAGTGTTTGTTTATTATTATTATTATTATTATTATTATTATTATTATTATTATTATTATTATTATTATTATTATTATAAGGAGTAGGAAGAGAAAGAGGAGGAGGAGGAGGAGGAGAAAAAAGAAAGAACAAAGAGAGAGAATAATCTTAGCCTCTTGAATCCTCTTTAGTATCTCTCTCTCTCTCTCTCTCTCTCTCTCTCTCTCTCTCTCTCTCTCTCTCTCTCTCTCTCTCTCTCTCTCTCTCTCTCTCAGGGGACGGAATTTAAGCAGGAAAAGCGTGACACATGAAGAGAAGACGAGAATGTAGAATGAGGGAAGCAAGGAAGCAAGGAAGGAAGGAAGGAAGGAAGGAGGGAGGGAGGAGATAAAAGGAAGAAGGGATGAAAGGAAGGGTAGGAAGGAAGGAAGGTAAGACGAAGGGAAGAAAGGATTTGAAGAGGAACGCAGGAGAGAGAGAGAGAGAGAGAGAGAGAGAGAGAGAGAGAGAGAGAGAGAGAGAGAGAGAGAGAGAGAGATGAAATGCACACACACACACACACATTTACACACAACAAAAAAAAAAAAATCAAACATCCTCCTCCTCCTCCTCCTCCTCCTCCTCCTCCTCCTCCTCCTCCTCCTC
>NC_087158.1:2255000-2260000 GCF_035594125.1 Scylla paramamosain | reverse complement strand
CACTAAGGAACAAACACAACTACTTCACAACAAGGAAAATTGATCGAATTACAGAGACCTTAGTGATGGCTTGTTCTTCGGGGAGGAGCCTTCTCCTGTGCTATCCTGTCTCCCACTAATAGCTAGAGTAGGATAGTTACCCAGACAGCCTCAGGCACTGTTGCTGTTTGGTCTTCCTTTGTATTCCTCCTCCTCCTCCTCCTCCTCCTCCTCCTCCTCCTCCTCCTCCTCCTCCTCCTCCTCCTCCTCCTCCTGCTGTTGATGCTGCTAGCCTTCCTTTTTTCCCCGTTTATTTCGAATATACGAATAAACACACACACACACACACACACACACACACACACACACACACACACACACACACACACACACACACACACACACACTACAAAAAATAATAAATAAATGAAAACATCAGAGAAGCGTTGATCTTTGTTCACCAAAAGCCGTTTTATTGTGTTTGTTTTAATTAAAAGAAAAAAAGTTTGATACGCTTGAAATTTGACAATAAATGTGTGTTGAGTGAAAAAAAACTAGTATTACACTTTAATATCTCTCTCTCTCTCTCTCTCTCTCTCTCTCTCTCTCTCTCTCTCTCTCTCTCTCTCTCTCTCTCTCTCTCTCTCTCTCTCTCTCTCTCTCTCTCTCTCAGCAATTTTGTTTCTCGTGCTTTTACTTTCCTTCTTTGTGTGTGTGTGTGTGTGTGTGTGTGTGTGTGTGTGTGTGTGTGTGTGTGTGTGTGTGTGTGTATCGGTCTTTCTGTCTGTGTCTATTTCCTTCCTTCTTCCATCTCCTCCCTCCTTTCCTCCCACCCTCCTTTATTTCTCTCCTTCCTTCCTTCCTTCCTTCCTTCCTTCCTTCCTTCCTTCCTTCCCATCATCCCTCTCCATCCCCCACCATTCTTTCCTTATTTCTTGAAACTTCTCCTCCTCCTCCTCCTCCTCCTCCTCCTCCTCCTCCTCCTCCTCCTCCTCCTCCTCCTCCTCCTCCTCCTCCTCCTCCTCATAAATCTTCATCTTCCCCACGATTCCCTTCACCTAAGTTTTCTTCCCCCTAATCTCCTCTTTCCCTATTATTCCTCCTCCTCCTCCTCCTCCTCCTCCTTCTCCTCCTCCTCCTCCTCCTCCTCCTCCTCCTCCTCCTCCTCCTCCAATGGTGAATGACGTAATTAGATTGTGATAAACAGATTAGCTCTTCCGAAGGGCACCTCAGGAGGAAGGGAGCCATCCTACTACTACTACTACTACTACTACTACTACTACTACTACTACTACTACTACTACTATTGTGTTCTGTTGATATTTTTGTTTGTTATTGTCATTGTTATTGTTTTTTGTGTTGTTGTTGTTGTTCATACCTCCCCTCCCCACATCCTCCTCTTCCTCCTTATTCCTGTCCGTCACCCCTTCCTCTTTCCCTCACCTTCAGTATTAATCCTTATTCTTGCCCCTCCCTGTCTCTCCCTGTCACCCACACCCTCATCACTTCCCTATTCCATCTTCTCCACTCCCTGTCTCCCTGTCACCCACACCCCCTATCACTTCCCTTATTCTCTCATCTCCCTAAATCTCTCTGTCTCTCCCTATATCTTCCTTACCCCCTGTACCGCTTGTCCAGAGAGAGAGAGAGAGAGAGAGAGAGAGAGAGAGAGAGAGAGAGAGAGAGAGAGAGAGAGAGAGAGAGAGAGAGACTTGGACCGCTGCCCCGCCCCTCATTTTCCGGGGCAGTGGTGGGGAACTTGCTGCGGCATCCCCAAGGACCTGGGAATCCCCGCCTTGCATGTAGAGGAGGAGGAGGAGGAAGAGGAGAAGAAGAAAGGAGGGAGGAGGAGAAACAGGAGGTGGAAAGGAAGGGCGGAGAGAGAAGCAGCAGGAGGAGGAATAGGAGGAAGGTTAAGAAGGATGGAGGAAGAGGGTAAAGGAAGGGAGACGAGTAGAAGAAGCAGGAAGAAGGAAGGGGAGCAAGGGAAAGGGAGGAAGAGGAGGAAGAGGAGGAGGAACATTACATAGGACAACCAAACAACAGTAGATCTTGAGAAGGTGAAGAGGAGGAGGAGGAGGAGGAGGAGGAGGAGGAGGAAGAGGAAATTATTTTGTGTATTTTCATTTTTTTATTTATTTATTTTTTATTTTTTTTCGTTTCCTTGTAAGGTTGTAAAGAATTGAGAATCATTGTGTGTGTGTGTGTGTGTGTGTGTGTGTGTGTAGTGAAATGGTAAACAGGTGACTTTTACAACACAACAATGAGCAGTGACTTTATTTACCTTCATGAACACACGAACAAAAAAGAATGTATTGTTTTAGTATTATTTAGCGTCACTCATCAGATAAACAGTAGAAATAGCAATAGTAGAAGTAGTAGTAGTAGTAGTAGTAGTAGTAGTAGTAATAATAATAATAATAATAATAATAATAATAATAATAATAATAATAATAATAATAATAATAATAATAATAATAATAATAGCGAGACAATACAGAAAACGAGGAGACATCCAAATCAAACACAGAAGTAATGATAACAACGACATCTGCATGAAACAAAATCAACAAAAACAAAAACAAAACAAAAAATAGTTATGAATACAAAACCACCACCATCACCACCAAAAATAAACAAACAAATAAATAAATAACAACCTTACCACACACACACACACACACACACACACACACACACACACACACACACACACACACACACACACACACACACACACACACACACACACACACACACACACACACACACAGGTGAGACAGGGAAGGTGAACAGGTGGCAATTTTTCACCAGCGAACCTAAAGAAAAATTACTATTCCCTTCAGGTGTCCAGAGAGAGAGAGAGAGAGAGAGAGAGAGAGAGAGAGAGAGAGAGAGAGAGAGAGAGAGAGAGAGAGACCACAACTACAGCGACCCTAAGAGAGCGTATACCTGTGTAGGGGAATCCAGACCAAGCCAGGCCATTTAAACCAGGTGAGACAGGCCATTCTAAACGCCACACCTGACTGATCCTCAAAGTTTCTGGCGGAGGGAGAGTGGACGTGGGAATTTGTTCTGGGACATTAAGCTCGTGAGATGACGTGAGTGTCCGCACCGCTGCCTGATCAGGGGACGAGGGAAGGAGGGAAGCAGGGATGAGTAGGGCGAGGAGGGAACGCGGTGCAAGGGTGGTCTTGAAAGGGCAGCGTTAATGACTGATTCTCTTTAACCTTTTCTCTGTTCTCTGTCTCACTTTTTTCGATGTCACTTACCATTCTGAGACATTTCCATCCATCCATCCATCCATCTATCTATCTATCTATCTATCTATCTATCCATCAGTCCATCCATCGTTAGATTCTTTCCTTCCTCCCTTTATATCAGTAGTCTTCATCTTCCCTCTTAATCCTCCTCCTCCTCCTCCTCCTCCTCCTCCTCCTCCTCCTCCTCCTCCTCCTCCTCCTCCTCCTCCTCCTCCTCCTCTCCCCTTCTTTTTCTGTGTGTGTTGATTATCACCTTTTCCTTTTTTTTCTCCTCCTTTCCTTCTTTCACCTTCTACTCCTTCTTTCCCTTCTCTCTCTCTCTCTTTGTTGATTTTCATCTTTTATCACTCCTAACTCCTCTTCTCCTTTCTCTCACCTCCTCCTCCTCCACAGCCACCATCACACACTATACCAACTACAAACTGCTAAATCTCGTCTTTTTTTTCATCCCCTTCTTTCTTGTGCGTGGTTATAAAGAGTTCATACATTATTATTATTATTATTATTATTATTATTATTATTATTATTATTATTATTATTATTATTATGGGTGAGGAACATGGGTACGTATGGGTGGACTGGAAGGGGCGGTAGTGGGCGTGTGGACATCAGGGTACTCTAAGGATAGCTGGACTAGTGAACTGGTGGGCTGGAAGGGAAGACAAGGGGGAGGAAGGACAAAGGAATGGTTGTTATTTACGTTTCGTGTGAGATGAGGGAGTGTTGAAGGCGAATGAGATTAGGAATTGATGTTTTTGAAGTTATGAGCGGGATAATGAAGATTTTTTTCAGCCACGTAAAGGATAAAGAAGGAAATTAGTAAAGGAAGGTTTTTGTTGGTGAGTAGAACAAATAATAACTGGTTTTTTTTTTAAAGTTGGGAAGGAGACAGAGAGGAATATTGTTGAAGCCACGATTTGGATGAAAAAAATAAATAAATATATAATTGAAACCTTGCACTAGATGAAGAACATTATAAGAACCACGAATTAAAGAAGAAATGTTACCCAAACCACAAATGAGACAAAGACAAATCAAGTTACGAACAAAACAACAACAAAAAATATATATATATACTGAAACCACAAACTAGATAAAGTAGAACGAACATTATCAAAACAAAATAAAAAAAAAACAAACAAAGAACATTAGCAAAACCGCGAACCCAAATATCGAACAAGACGAAAAAAGAACATTACTGAAACCACAAAGAACGAAAGTACATAGACGAAAACAAGATATAAAAAAAAAAAAAAACATTGATAAGTAGATCTTAGTCACCGCAACAAACAGACGAAGCCCCAAAGCAGTAAAGAATAGATAGACCGACTGACTGATAGATAAATTTAAGGCGCCACAACACTGAAGTCATGAGGCGCCGCAGGAACAACAGAACAGAACACAGAACAGCAGAACAGTCATTGGAGATTCGAGTTAATGAAGTGGAAGGAATGGACAGATGGAGGAGAAAGAAAACGTGTCCTTGAGTGGAAAAAAGTAAAAGAAGACAGCAAAAAAGAGAACATTTCGCCTCTCTCTCTCTCTCTCTCTCTCTCTCTCTCTCTCTCTCTCTCTCTCTCTCTCTCTCTCTCTCTCTCTCTCTCTCTCTCTCTCTCTCTCTCTGAACCTTCTTTTTTCACACGTTAGGTTAACCTCCAGTCCTTCCTCGTGTTTTGGGGGGAGAGAGAGAGAGAGAGAGAGAGAGAGAGAGAGAGAGAGAGAGAGAGAGAGAGAGAGAGAGAGAGAGAGAGAGCATCA
>NC_087158.1:2242500-2245000 GCF_035594125.1 Scylla paramamosain | reverse complement strand
TGTCTAGTCAGTATTATGGTTAGGTGTACACAAAAAATTACAGTACTCAGGCCACAGATCGAGACGTGACGTAAGAAAATAAAGGGAAGCTGCAAGAAGCCATCAGGCCTACACGCGGCAGTCCCTGTATGAAACCATATTACTTGCCTATTATATTTTCATCTGTCATTCTTTATTATCACCCACATGAAGAAAAAGACGTAAATAATGTACTTTCCTTTGTCTAGCCAGTATGAAACCTGCCTACCATTCTTCATTTATCCCTCACAAATAGCCACGATAAGGGAAAAAAAGATAAAAGGATATATTTTTTCCCCCTTATCATGTTTCTCTGCTGCATACAAAGATTAACAGTACTAAGGGCACCGGACGAAACATTTACAAGCGCCCACAAGGAAAGAAAAAGGGGATATTTATAAGATGTACCGTCTCGTGTCTAGCCAGTGTGTGTTTAGCAATGGTTGTGACGCGGACAGGAGTGATTCGCAGTGGTTAGTAATGAAGGAGTGTGATGAGTGCAATGCTGGGTAACGTAATTGACTGACTGACTGACTGACTGGTTGATTGATTGATGTAAGCCGCAACAACAACAACAACAACAACAACAACGACGAATCTTTCTCTTTCTTTTTTTCTTTTTTTTTAGGTAGAGGAGGAAAGAAAGACGAATAATAATAATGATAGCTTTGTTTTG
Organism: Scylla paramamosain; assembly: GCF_035594125.1. Classification (NCBI taxonomy): domain Eukaryota; kingdom Metazoa; phylum Arthropoda; class Malacostraca; order Decapoda; family Portunidae; genus Scylla; species Scylla paramamosain. The sequence continues at coordinate 2,244,306 of NC_087158.1, read as the reverse complement.
TTTTTTTTTTCTTTTTTTACCATTTATTTTCTTGACCTTTTTCTTTAACACATGAAAAAAAAAAAATTGACGTTATGTTGATTTGAAGAAAGAAAATAATTAAAGATATGCTTTCCATTTGCCTTTCATACTCTCTCTCTCTCTCTCTCTCTCTCTCTCTCTCTCTCTCTCTCTCTCTCTCTCTCTCTCTCTCTCTCTCTCTCTCTCTCTCTCTCTCTCTCTCTCTCTCTCTCTCTCTCTCTCTCTCTCTCTCTCTCAATGCGTGATCACAGTCTTTGTTTTCCTTCCCTCTCCTTAATTCCTCACTTCATCCTTCCCCCACACTTTATTCTCTCTCTCTCTCTCTCTCTCTCTCTCTCTCTCTCTCTCTCTCTCTCTCTCTCTCTCTCTCTCTCTCTCTCTCTCTCTCTCTCTCCCCTCTCCGTAGAATAATTCAGGTAAATCAACCACAACTTTCTTTTTCTTGTCCTTCCATGTTCCCCTTTCTCTTTTTTTCTTCATTGTTTCCTCCTCCTCCTCCTCCTCCTCCTCCTCCTCCTCCTCCGGAAGTGAATTAACCATGTCATTACTGAAACTTTCTCTTCCTTTCTTTTTTAAGCTTTTTTTCTTTTTTTCAAGTGGTTTAATTTGTTACTACTACTACTACTACTACTACTCTGTCCCTCTTTTCTCTCTCTCTCTCTCTCTCTCTCTCTCTCTCTCTCTCTCTCTCTCTCTCTCTCTCTCTCTCTCTCTCTCTCTCTCTCTCTCTCTCTCTCTCTCTCTCTCTCTCCTGTTTTTGTTTTCTTTTCTGCTTCCCCTTTCCACTCACCTTTCCTCCTTCCTTCACCCTTTCTCTCCGTCTCCCCTCCGTCCTCTGTCCCTCCTATTTCTTTCTTATTCACTCTTCCCATCCCCGCCTCTAATTTCCCTCCATCCTTCTCCCATTTATCTCTCCCCTTTCCTTTCTTTTCTCTCTTTCCATGTCTCTTTCTATTTCCCCTCTCCTCTTCCTTTTTTTTTCTTTCCCCCTCCTCTCTTCCGTATCTGTTTCCTTGTTCTTCCTACCCATCCAAGCTTCTCATCTCCCCATTCTTCGCTCATTCTTCTTTCCCCTCTCCTTTCTTTCCTTTCTATCTTGTCCCTATCATCCCTCTCCTCTCCCTTTTACCCTCTCTCCTCCCTCTTCTGTATATATTTCCTTGTTCACGCATTCTATCTCTCCCTCACCTCTCACCCCTCACCCTCTCCCCTCACCGTCACGCATCCTAAGTTGAGTCACATTGATAACTTCCCTCAAGCTTATGACCGCGGCTCGCTTGTTTTTCGACGGCGTGGCGAAGTGAGCGGTAGCGGCGCCTCTTTTACACGTGTAGCCGCCGTGGTGTGTCCGCCGGGGCGTGCTGGATATTGAGATTAAAGCAGCGCAATTACGGGTCTGGTCTGGTAGGCTGTGAACGAAGAGGCGGCGGGGGAGTAGCGCTCAGAAATTGTTGACATAACTTTGCAGCGACGGTGGGTCCCTCTCTCTCCTCCTCCACCTCCTCCGCCGCCTCCGCCGCCGCCGCCTCCTCCTCCCGCCGCCGCCCCGCCACCGCCAAACAGCGTCGTTTTCTGTGCGCCTTCGCTATTTCATTATACTGGTGGATATTTAATTTGTTCGGCCTGGGCCACGGTACAGTTTTCCACTCCTATTTTGCACCGAAATATTTCCATTAGATTTTTTTTTTTTTCTCCTATTCCCTGTGCTATAGAGGAATTCGACATTTTATTATTTGTTGGCTGCTGGAGGGAGGGTGGTGAGGGTGGTGGTGGGGCCCTACTACT